>NC_138237.1:19025371-19255371 GCF_964197995.2 Scardinius erythrophthalmus | reverse complement strand
CACACTATTTTTTTTCTGTAAGAAATGAGTCTTCACTTTATATAGATGAACTTCAATAATCGGTTTCATGAGTCACTTACTGACCATAAAACGGACATCCTTTAAAGTTTCATTATAATCGAAAGGTCAATGAAACCAGAAGACTCAAAAAGCCAACATTGAATTTCTGTTAAAAAAAAATATATATATATATTGTTTTTTTAAACGGTCTTACGGTCTTTCCAGAGTTTGATCAAATTAATATGCCCATTTATTTTTGAGTTCCTCACTGCTTGCTAACAGCAAGGTAGAATTAACTGCTGTAGGAGACTTAAAAATGATAATGACTTAATTATACGACATGGCGCTTGGCCAAAAGCAAGAGAAAAGAGGTAAGCTGACTGTATACAGAGCTGCTTATCATCACCTCGGCAAGATCCAGAAAACAATGACATAAATCTGAAGCCGTGGTTCAAAATAAGATAAAAAAAGAAAAAAAAAACAAAAAAAACAGGAAGCAAACATAAATACATGACACACTGGTTTCACTACCCTTTATTCATATCGGTTGAGTCTTAGAAGACTAAATCGTTTCCCTGTGTGGCTGCATCATTAATAATTCAGAGAATAAATATTTTCTTAGACTACGGGCTGCAAGCGTGCAACTGACAGATCTGAGCCTGCCTCAAGTGATGAGGCCTTGAGCAAATTTTTATGACGTTTCAATGACTTTCACCTCTGTTGACCCACTCTGATAAAGAATCACAGCAAACATGTTCATCAAGCATGTGCTGATGTCACTGTGGTCTTCAATGGCATGTATTCAAGCTAGTGCAAGTCCAAAAAATGCAAAACCTTTTGATTGCCTCATCATTTTAAGTGGGGCTGTCGGCTGTGGGGTCTGCTAGAGTGATACTTATAAAATTATATATTCATTGACCAGAGGACAAGGAGTTGGTGACTTTAATCATTAAAAGGCATGGATGTTTTAGCATGTCTTTGGCCTCGTTTACACTGTCAGTGAAATGTGACCCAATTCCGATTTTTTGCTCATATGTGACACCGGTCGGATGTGTTTTATGACCGTGTAAACAGGAAAAAAATGCATGTATTCGGCTATTTCGAGATCGGTTTCAGGCGTCGTTCATATGTGGAAATAAATCAGATATAAATCAGATATGTGCCAATGCGACTGTCATGTAAACAGGCAGATCGGATTTTCTGAGGCGTTGGGCAACGTCTCCGCGGTTTAATGACGAGAGGAACCCCAACGCGCATCTGCAAAGTGATGTGCAAAGGGACGGAATGGCCCTACGAAACGTTGTGTCGTCGTAAGAGAGGAATGTGGACAAATGTTGACACAACAGATCGGTTGGCTTGCTCATCCTAAAATTTCGGACCCACTGCTCCTTGTTAAAGCCCACCACAAAATGCTCGCACACAATAACTGAAGCATATACGTAGGCTGCAATGATGGCACTTTTCATCCTCCCCCGCCTCAAAATCATGGTGATGTTTGGCGAACTTCGCATATCGCAGCGCTAGCATCAAGCAAATTTCGTGTACATCCATCTGTGCAAGAGAATTTAACCCTTTAAGCATGCGCAATGTTTCAGATAGTATGTCAAGTGAAAACACATGAATCGGATTTGGGTCACAGTTGAAAGAACGCGTAAACGGACAGTAAAAAAAAAAAACGGATATAGGCAACAAATCAGAATTGGGAATCAAGACCTGAAGTGTAAACGGGGCCTTTGTGATACATAACACAGAACACTTTTCCAGATCTTATTCCAAATTAAAATCATTTTATTATGGTGACAGGACCATGAAATTTGTTTATGTGGTTGTATATGTGCTTTGCTTAGATTGTAACGTAACGTAACGTAACGTATATCTTCTATCTTTTGTAGCTCCAATTCCTAGCAAAAAAACCTAACTACACTAACTGTATTTGTAATGGGAGAAAAAAACAACATTTAAAATGTAAAATAGTGATGTGCCATGCCAGTAAAATAAGTGGAAGGCAAGTGTAAATCTGAACTACCAGCCCGACAGGACCACCATGAGAAGAAGAAAAAAAAAAAGAAAAAAAAAAAAACTTATTGTGGAGTCCTGTAATGGGGTCTCCATTTGATTTGTTGGCTAGAGTGTCTCTTATCTCCCCAGATGCACAGAGCTGGTGTGATATTCCCACACAATCTGTGAGCCTCGCCTGCCATTACGCAGAGAAGTGTTTCATTTTGAGCTCATGTGACATCTCCCACTTATTGCGTTCAATCTGTACACATTAGACTATACGCCGAGAGCTACTTGAGGACCTGTCACTGTGCTGTCTAGCATATGCAAATACGCCATACATAAATAATAACGGGTAGGACAGAGCATAAATAATCCAGCACTTCAGGGCAGAATCGGAGAACAGCTGTCCCATAGGAGTGGCAGACACTTGGGCAGGCACTTCCGCCCACGTCCCCTCCCTCCTGCCGGAAAAATATATAAATAAATGAATAAAAAAAAGACAGTCACTTCTTCCCTCACTCTGCACAGCATTTATGAACAGATGGAACATGGCTCTTATTAAGGTTTCTATCTCAGCCCCTTGGCCCCCCACGGTTCCCCGAGGTACAAGCCGTCTGGTGAGCGCCCGTCCCATCGTCAGGAGGAGCGGGAGGGTCAATTGGGTACGGGCGTGTACAAATCACCACATCAGATGAGAACTGTTGACAGACAGTTGCGGTGTTTTTTTAGCTGCTGCCCGCTGAGGTAATTAGGGTTATGGGAAATAAACCTCTGGGCCGCTATGCTTTAATTTTAATTCCCTTAAGATGCTGCTGATTTCTGTCACTGGGCCATCCAGCATTGTACAAAATAAATAAATAAATAAATAAATAAATAAATAAATAAATAAATAAATAAATAAATAAATAAAGCACGTTGCACTCATCAACCCATTTGTGCAAACAAGGACAGCGAGCTAGATGGTCAATGGTGTAAATGACACATTAATAAAGGCTGTTTACACCTGGTATTAAGATGTGTTTCGGTCAATCGGATCCCAAGCGCTAAATACAGATGAACACAGGGTCTAAAACGTTTTAAGCTTGTCCACTTTTGACCACATTCAGAGATAGTCGAAAATGAATTAGACCTGATTGCTTTCGTATTGTAGATTCTCATGTGGTTGAATGCATTCAAACAGCCACAAAAGACCACCTACAATCCGCCTACTGACCTAATGCATAAAAACAATATGGGAAGTGCGCTAGCCAGACAGGATTTAAACTTTGTCAGCTGAAGACATGTATCAAGCACAATGTTCTCACCATTGCTGATTTCTAACACACACTAACTGCGTTCGGCGTAGTCTTGCGGCTATCAGAGCAGAAACGAAAGCTGCTGCTCTCTGTATATTTTTCCATAATTTCCGGTCGTTATCATATGTAAATTGCATGAGCTTATTTTGTCCATTAGATCGAAAGATCTGAAAAAGCCCATACATTTACCTGCCCATAAACCCTCCCCTCAAAGAAATTAGGACAGAAGTGGTCAAAAGTGGACAAAAGAGACGGATTAAAACACCAGGTGTGAACAGAAGTGTATCTTCCCTCGTCTATTTAAAACGCTCCATCGTCGACCAAAACGCATCCTAATACCAGGTGTAAACAGGGCAAAAATGTCTATGAAATATTTTCCCAGGAGGAACAAAAAGAACTCTGGAGGAAAGATGGAGGAGGATAGTGGGGGTGGAGCTCTAATATAGTTCCCAGATTTTCGTGAATTAAATAAAGGTTATTCCTCATAAAGTTGAAGCTCTAGGAAGAGTTCTGATTGATTAAAGGACCACATTAAATGAAAGTGTACTGAACTGCAGCAGCGGTGATTGAGCCAACTGTGTATTCTGAACTTTGACAGCATCTAAAAGATGAAGGCAGTAAGAACACCAGGTTAATAGATTGATAGATTGTAGATACTCAACTCCAGAGTTCTGTACAGATGCTTTCAAACAATCACTTGTATTTGTGCATAGTGCATTCACACCCCACGGTAATGTGACGTGAGCGGTCAAATGCATTTCTTGGTCAAAATGCACATCATGGTGATGTGTTAATGTAAAGTTAGTTTGTCTTAAGTGAGTGTAAACAGAGAGGGCAAACGAAGTGTTAAAACAGAAGAACTGTTTTTGTAAGCCTTGAAGTGCAAATGCAGTCAACAGACCAATATTAAATCATACAATACTGACAAGAAAAGAGAAAACCACTCACTGCTCTTGAATAACTAAAGCCATGTACAGCTAAAATGAACACAAAATAAAGCTTTGAGAGATTGAATGAATGAATTTGGGGTTGTCAATGGGGCAGTACCCCTAAAGTGTGTACCTCATCTAAAAGGTCCATCTTACTGAATCTTATGAGGTAATGTACCCTTAAGGTACTACTTTGAACAAGTTAGGGGTAATTAGGTACCAAAATGGCATTTTTTAGGGCATGTTCCCAGTAACAAGCTGTTGTAGCCCTAAAGGTACAATTCTGCATTTTTTTTCCTGAGAGTTTTAATAAAGAAAAACAAATAGGCCTAAATAAATAAAACAACAATACTGGTTCCCAGTCAAACTCAGGAGATCAATAAATTAGTATTACATTTTATTGGTTTTATTAGGCTTAAAAACTGATTACTTTATTTTTACTTTAATAACTTGGAATGAATGTTTATTTAAATATTAAATACTTAAAAGCTACATGGCATTTCATTATACTGCCAGATGTACTTAGTGAAGCTGACAGTCTCTAAAAGATGTAGAAAATAATTAATAATAGTGACTTTAAACCAATTATATCACGATTGTGACGCATGAGTTACGTTTTAACTAATGCGTTCACATAGGACTATAAAGCAAAGCCCCCTCCATGAGAGATGTCAATCTTCTATTTCATAAGAGGAAAAGTAATAAATTCCCATGTTATGATTTCTCATTTTGTCTCATAACTCAAAACATCCTTTCTTAATAATTCCTGATTATAATAGTCTGCCTGCTGGGCACCCTGATGTCATCTGAAGGACTGGATGAATTAAGTCATTTATGGAAAAATGTATTTGAGCACATTCCCGACATGAATATGGAGTTTTCTACAGAGATATTTCCTTTTTTGCCAAATCTCTTTCAGATAAACCACAGCTGAAATTGGCAGGTGACGTACATCACAGCTTTAGTCCTGTAACTGACATGCCCTCAAGTGGAATGTGCCGGTGTGAACAAGAACAAAGTTCCCACTGCTCATTCCGAAAGCACAACAACACTGAGTTCGAGAGGAGTATAAAAAGAGGGGGCGATATAGTGAAAGAGAAAAAAACAACAACTTTGTGACAGTAGCTAGTATGGCGTCTACGGGAAGTAAATGAAAACAAGGTTAATACATTCACTTCTCATTATCCCTGCTGGAAGGAGCCGCACATATCGAGTAAAGAGCAGGAAATCAAAACAGTGTGAGGTGCAGGCAGCACGCCAGCAGCTCCACAGACAAGACACACTCTGTTCCTCTCCATTCCAGAGAGCTTGGAGAAAAGAAGGAAAAGAGAGGGAGCCATCCGGCACGCTCCTAAGCCCCACTCAATGTCACGCCCTCAGAATCGGCTCCCGGGCGGCAAGAAAAAACATTTCAGGTGAATTATGACATACTGATGGTGTGGTAAACTGGTGAGCTGCAAAATGACTATCCAAGGCTTTGGGGAAATGCCGTAAGCTCTGTGCATATGACAAAGCGAAGCAGGAATAAAAGCTACCTATTTTATATAATAACATCAACTCCATAAAATGTTGTGTATATGAGAAGTTGCATATAACCCCAAACTTGTCCTATATGAAGAAATTTGATGCATTTAAATGCATTTAAGTAAAGTGTGTCATTTATTTTGCCTCTAACGGCACCAGACGGAACTGGAAAAAAAAGACTTTCAAATCCTTGTATCGTTCGTTCGTTCGTTCATTTATGTATAATATTAAAAGTAAACGGCACCTTTTTCATGTAAAAAAAAGCCTGATTTTTCATGTTTTATATTCAAGGGTAGAAACTTATTAAACAGCTTGAAAATTCGATCTCTAGATGTGGGCAGGAATGAACCGGCCCTTTCCACTGATTCCTAAACCAAAGATCAAACTGTGCCTTCACCAGTTGTTCCTCAGTTCCACGCAACAGAATAACAGTCCTTTACAGTCTTTAATTGTATGTAGTTGCAATAAATGCTTTATCAAGATATAAATTATTAAATTAGTTGTAAATTAAATATTTTTAAATACTAATGCAAAAAGAAAGGAATAATTCATTGTCTTTGTATATTATAGGCCTACATTATTTGTCCTATGTACCTTCACGCAAGAACTGTCTTTCTGTCTGTCTGACAACCGGAGCACAACAGAGAAATTAAAATGCATACCGACTCTTCTGAGTTTTTTTCTGTAGGCCTTGTGTTTTGTTAATTTATTATAATTGATATCTCAAAATGAAGCGCTTGTGCGAGGTGGAAACTGCTGCGCACTCTCATGAATGTACACAGGACTGCAACACCAAGATTTTCAATTAATAATAATTTACATTTTCGATTTGTTTCTCACCAAACCATACAGTATACCTTCAGAACGCTTGGAATATACGGGAAAGTTCCATATGATTATTTTATGGCACGTTTGCATCCTCTTAAAAAACAAAACAATGAATGTCAGCATTCTCTGCCATTACATGGGCAAGCGTGAGCAGGACATGTAATTTCTTTTTTTGTGTTCCGAATAAAGAAAGTAATAAGGCTTTAGAACAGTTGCGATGGGGTAAATTAACTCTAAGCAGATAAACACACATTGTAGTGAAGCGCAGACCAGTATCGATTTAAGTTTAAATATGAAGCAGTCACAACTTTTTGTTTTAGCTAAGTTTATTTTATTAATTTTAAAATTATTAGTATTACTATTAGATTAACTTTAAGTAAGTATTACATGACGGCAAATTTAAATGCAAAAATGTAGGGAAACATGTATAATTACAAACCCAATATCAACCAGTATAGTATAGACTTTCATAACAATATATGAAATGGCATATAGCCTATATAACAAATGGCTTACTTATAGTTGTCTCTGCATACTACTACGGAATAAAGAAAGCATTGAAACATCAAATTGAAACATTGAAAAAAAATGGCACACATCACCTTTAAGGCTGTAAAAAATAAAATAAAGTGCGACACCATTCAGATCAAGGTGCGCCAGGATGCCTTGTGTCCCACCACCCACTTGGTGGTTTACAATGAGAGGCACAAGCAGGCATTAAATCTGCCTGGGCCACATCCCTGCAGCCTGCCTCTGCTGCGGCGTGACACCTAATCACAGAACAAAGGCTGTCTGCTGGCCAGCACTCACCATCAATCTCTCTAATGTAGCCAAGCAACTTCCACCCATACGCAGAACCTCTGCAAACACAATATGGGCCAGTTTGCATTACAAACCACATGGGAAGAGCAAAGGGCACTTTGCGCAGAGGGGAGGTGGGCTTTTACAGCTTAGGTATAAACAAAAAGAAAACAAAAAGAAAGGATATAGCGAGGGGGTGATGTATTTACTTTTCCACAGAATTACCACAGGTCCATTTAACACAACCTGCGGCAATCAGCTAAAGTGCAGCTTACCACCATGCAGCTGCATCTCTCTGCTCTGAAATAATGCCTATTATAGTGTTTCGGTAAAGAACGGTCTTGACAGGTAAATGCGTCTCCAAAGAAATGTTCCATGATAAAAACAGTCAGGCCCGGATGCACATTATTTCTCATTCATCATTCTTACAAGTCGTGGAAGGACTCTCATTTCTCCCCTTGGTTTATCGGCAGGCGCGCTACATACTGCCATTGCTCAGCAAATCTGCAGCGTAGCATGCTAATGGAAAACAGTCTAAAAAAAGCGATTTGACTGGAGATTAATAGGCCGACGGAGGCAAAAGCCGCCTTGTTTAGTCTAAAGCAAGAACAATTTTGCAACACAGCACTCATGCTATCACTTTTAGTCTGTAAGACCAAGTATTTAAGATTGTATTAACAAAATATACTGTAATATGTTCTTTTACCATTATAAAAAAATCAAGGCCATAGCCACCATACTGTAGATACTGAGGGGGGCAATTCATCACCAAAAATGTGAAATGGTCAAATTGACACCCCAATATATGATATTTTTGATGTGGCTCTGTTTATAGAATGACAAAACATTTTATACGATACATTATTGGGCTGGTCTGCCTCAGCAGTCAAACAGCACTCAATGTCAAAATAACTGAGATGGCCAATCATATCAAAGGCAGCTTACTGTTTACAGATGTTGAACATGAATACCGGCTTCAGTTTTTTATGATGAGTAGCTGTTTTATGATAAAAAAATGTTGTTGAACAGTAATATCCAGTGTTGCTACTAATTTCACCTTTTTTAATTGAAAAAGTTTGAATCATTTACATGATTTATGTAATTCATAACTGAATGTGATGAGATAAAACTTTGGGCATTTTGCATATTACAAATAAGAGTACACACACACACACACACACACACACACACACACACACACACACACACACACACACACACACACACACACACACACACACACACACACACACACACACACACACACACACACACACACACACACACACACACACACACACACACACACACACACACACACACACACACACACAAAATTAGCAAATGAGACAAATTGATTACTTTATAGCCTTGTTCAAATTTTCTTTTTCTTTATTATACATTTATATCCTTAAATTAAATTAATTACTTTATAATTAAAATGTATATAAATAATATATATATATATATATATATATATATATATATATATATATATATATATATATATATATATATATACATATATATATATTAATATATATTATATTATATTATATTATATTAATATATATATATATATATATATATATATATATATATATATATATATATATATATATATATATATATATATATATATATATATATATATATATATATATATATATATATATATATATATGTATATATATATATATATATATATATATATACACCCCCCCCCCCCATCCTCACACCCAAAAGTTCAAGACAGCCTTGTAAAAAAATACTCAATCATGATTTGGAGCATACCGTCCAACCCTAGCCAAACATATACAATTTTGGCTGATCTTTGAGGAGTATGTGTAATGCCTCACGCTGCGTGCGATCACAGTCAGAGGAGAGATATCATGCTGCGGCTGAATGATGTAAAGATATAAGGCAGATGCGCTCTAGCCAAGCAGCTAGTTTAGGTCAGAGTTGCTAATCCATACCCACAGCAGAGGGCCAGCTTTCATCTAGTTCCATCACAGCCTTTGCTGCTATACAAACAAACACCTCCATATGCTTCCTCGTGAAGATTAACCTGTTACTACTCTCCCACTGTATAAATATTACATTCTGTCTCCTTTCAGATCCAGGACAGAGCGGTCGAGGGGATGCTCTATAAATACTGCCTGACAGGCTACAGTACATACTTTCCGAACGCTATGTTGAGTCTTACTCCTCTGGAAGTGATGTCTACTGTGGTTCTGATCATGTTATCTCATGATTTTTAACTACTGTAGTAGTGAGTGCTGCAAATTAAAGACCCCATGAAATTGCTTCTTGACAGGTGGAGTGTATTCTCTTGTTTACATATTTTCCTTTTGCAACAGGAAGCTTGGAAAATGAATGAAGTTCGTAAATTGATGATTTACTATTAATTTTAGTATAAGCTTGAAATGTTTAACAACAACAAGGCATCATTATAAAAGTATTATAGATGTTCACTATTCCATGAATTCAACTCATCTATTAATGCAATAATGGAATGCAATAATGTGAATACACACACACACACACACACACACACACACACACACACAGCAGTGTGCAAAAGTCTTAGACATGTTAGTATTTTCACCAAAAAAAGGCTTTTAGACAGTTATCTATATATTTTGCTGTAGTGTGTCAGTAGGAAATATCAGTTTATAGTTACAAACATGACATTTGCCATTTATTGTAATAATCTGTAATAATCAATTTTTTGTATGCAAGACAAGACTACCAATCAAGGCATTTCAGTGAGTTCAGAAACAGTGCTTCCTAGTATAGAGAATACCTTTGGAGTGGACTTTGTGCTTTGCAGACCTTTATCATTCTCTTTAAAAAGCAACATTACACACAAAAGAATGTTGAAAATAAAATAAAATAAAATAAAATAAAATAAAATAAAATAAAATAAAATAAAATAAAATAAAATAAAATAAAATAAAATAAAATAAAATAAAATAAAATAAAATAAAATAAAATAAAATAAAATAAAAAGTATAGTAAGTCCTCTTTAAAACTTCAAACTCAACTCCAAAAGATCTCAGACCCACCAGAAAGAGAATACAGAGACCAGACTTAAAGCTCTTTAACCAAAATATCAATGGAACCTAAAAATTTACAGACGACTGTAAATGATGAACTACCTTAACAACTTTACACTGACCCACTGGGCCCATGAAAGAGAATAGTTAGGAAGCCAGACTCCACATTAACAAGCCTCAGAATCCATACTAAAATCTATATACCGATTAAATGTTTTACATCCACCACACATTTAAAATATAGACTCTCGTCTCCTGCTGTTCGCACTGAATTCCTCACTGTGTGTCCATGTGCTAGCAGAAAAAGTGAAAATTCCTGCATTTGCCATGCACCCAATATTAGCATCATTTGAAAGAAAGCAGCATCTGGCGCACCATCACAGCTCGCTGCTCAACCTCTCAAATGATCTCAACCTCTGCAAGCCTCCAGTTGAGTATGTATTTTAAGCCATCATTATCTACAAGAGAACACGTGGTTGGAGAATTGTAAATGTGACAGGTTTAAATAACATCAGCAGACCATAGCGAGCCAGACAGAGGGCATACTGTATATCAACTTCCTGGATCTGATAGGAAGTTGTGTTCAAGACTCAGGCTCTCTCACACTCTTATCTGACAACAGGTTTACATGTTTTATTCAGGTCTAGATATAGCTAAAGGAAGAAAACTAACAAGAATCCTCTGAGGATCGAATTAGGCCAGTTGTTTTATTTGCGCCGGGTCTCCCAAAGCCCTTTCAACTTCAACAAAATGAAACCTTCGGTCCCACATTATATTTCTACACATAGAAGGGACTCGGAGGCAATTCAGACAGAAATAAGTCCCCTGAAGCAAACTCATTAAAGGGGAAAAACTGACAATACATCCTTTCATGTTCAGATCAGGAATCTGGCAATCTATGGGTTTGGACCTATCCTTCATTTCTACCAAGCTAAAGTGCATAAAATGATCATAGCCAAGCAGTCCATGAATTTGTGACAGCTGACAAAATATAATAATCCAATTTAAAAGTCACTTTCTGTATCATGCAACTTTTATGACTTATTTTACACAAGGTATGTTTCTGCTATATGTAATGCAAGGACATGCCAATCATCTGTAACTTGCTGCTGGCATCCCCTATTGCATTCTCCACTCATTCTTTGTGAAATACAGACAAATATGGTATACCTGCTGATCAGCAGGTGACATTTCATAATTAAAAACCGCTACAGTGGGGAATCTCTTCAGAGAAACCCTGTGGCTTACTAGCTTATTTGCTCTGTGATGACAAAATGTCAGCATGTCTCTGTCTTCCTACGACCTCAGTATCGAGTCTGGCCTGGAGACAGCAGAAGCTGCATAAAAGGATAGTCAAACTCAATTTTAAATAAACATGTTTCTTTAACAATACTAAAACAGATTTACATTTTTTTCTCCTTTGGAAAACTTCTTATACTACTTTCCAAATGCCTTTTAAATGTACAGACTAGTCAAGACCTTAAAGGGTTAGTTCACCAAAAATGAACTAATCAGGACTAATGAACTGCCATCATTTACTCACTCTCATGTCGTTCCAAACCCATAAGACTTCCATTCATGTTCAAAATACAAATTAAGACATTGACAGCTACGCAACTACCACTTTGACTCTTCAAAAAGATCATAAAGAGACCGTAAAACTAATCCATATGAATTTACCTATTTATTCCAAATTTTCTGAAGAGATACGATCGCTTCATATGATGAATATTTAATATAGGCTTTTCTTCACATATAAACATTCATTAATGCACACATCAGTTATGGTTAACAGAAGCTCAAGCATGCTTGGTTCATTCACATGTTACACACACGTTTGAGCTTCCGCAAAAAAAAAACGATTGTTCTTTATCGTGTTACACAGCACACTTGAGCTTCTGCAAAAACCAATGAGGTTCTTTGTCGTGTGTTACACAGCACATTTAAGCTTCTACAAGATCCAATGAGTTTCATTCTTGTGTGTTACGCAGCACATTTGAGCTTTCACGAGAACCAATGAATTTCCTACAATTTTGTTCCTACAAAGGCAAAAAAGCCTACAATTAAATAATGTTCATCATATAAAGTAATTGTGTCTCGTCAGAAAATGTAGACTAAACAGCTCAATTCATATGGATTAGCTTTACAATCCCTTTATGAACTTTTTAAAGTATCAAAATAGAGATACACCGATCTACCAGCCAGGGACCGGAATCAGCCGATTTTCCGCAAGCTTGGCCCAGAGTGGTCTCACGCCTTTCTGTTTTGTTTGTCAAAGTGGTAGTTGCGTAGACTGTCAATGGAGGGACAGAAATCGCTCAGATTTCATAACAAATATCTTCATTTGTTTTCTGATTAACAAAATTATTAAGGGTTCGGAACGACATAAGGGGGAGTGCATGATGATAGAATTTTCATTTTTGGGTGAACTAACCCTTTAACCCGACAACCCAACTACCGTATGATGATCGAAACAAAGTGAAATTAACCACATTAGATTCATACACATTTTAACACAAGTTATGATTGGTGTTTAGTTGTGGCATAATTTCCACAACCATCAATTTTGCCACTAATAAAAAAATCTAAAGTGTATAAGATGGATGAGATAGATATTTAAAAGAACAGAATATCTCCCTGCGTGTCATTACTACCGGTAATCAAGCAGAGAATCTCAAATTATGTAAAACCTGAAAATTTCATTTTATTACATTTTATCTTTCACTCATCCTAAAATATACCATATTATTCCAAAATAAAATTAAAAATGTCTTTGCTACTAGGGGTGTAAGAACAAATCGATACACATGAGTATCGCGATATTTTATTTTGCAATACTGTATCGATTTTCAAAAACGCAATATCGATTTTTTTTTTTTTACGTCCAAAAATATTCATGGTAAGACGGTGGTTCACGTTTATGTTGTTTAAAAGGCTCGCCGAACGGTGCGTGTCCACTGGCACGGAGCGAGCGGAGCAAGCGTTTTCAATTCATTCCTATGGAAGTCGAGCTTCACGCTCAGCAGTGCATTTTGGGATTGACAGCGGAGAGAAAGCGTTGAGAGCGACTGAGAGCGTCAAAAGGTTGGGCAGTAAAACGCGGTCGGCAGTTTATGATGGATTTAGTGCATAAATCATTTTGTATACAAATTAGACGCTTTGCAGTTGTTTATATGTTAAAGATTTTATTTTGGATGTGTTTATTGTTATTATATTGGCTGGGTTTATAAAATTAAAAAGGATCTTTGCTTGGTGCATTTGGAAACAAAGCTTGTCTATTTCTAAATGTAATCGCGTGCATGATGATTATACTGTCCGTGTGTTGAAAAAAACAAACACACTCGTAACAGACACACCCCAAAGCGGAGACGTTACAGCGTTGCCAGCGGCACCGAGCGTAGTTTTGCCGCTGTAGTGGACGCGCACCGTGAAGCTGCGTTCACACCAAACGCGAATAGAGCGTCTGGCGCGAGTGATTTCAATGTTAAGTTAATGCAAAGACGCGTTTACGCGCGTCTGGAGGTCCTGTGGCGCGAATGAGGCGTTTAGCGCGGCAGACGCTAATTCGCCTCATTCACGCGTCCAGTTCTTTTAAAATCTTATAAAAACTTGATTTCAATAGGCCTATATGACACATTCATTTTGTTCACTTTCATTCATTTTCGTCCAGTTCACGTTGTTGTTTTGTATTGTGACAGGGGCTATGTATTTTCTTTTATTATGGCCTACTTGAGAAATATAAAAATTTGCTCACCAAGAACCTGTGAACCACAATACCAAACTGGCAGTCTGATTTTCTGTGAACTGAATTGTTTACCTAAAGTAAACTTCTTTGACTTTTATGCACATCATGTCTTTTTTTAAATATTATTTTTTCTAAAATTATAGTCCTACTTTAAAAAAAAATCCCAATATATTGCCTTATGCACAGTATCGAAATATATTGCAATATATTGAATCGTGACCCATGTATCGTGATACGTATCGTATCGCCAGATTCTTGCCAATACACAGCCCTATTTGCTACCACTAGCATTTTCCACAAAACATTGTGGAAATTTAAGATGTGATGGAAATGGCTTTTTTTTAATAGTTATAACAAATATAATGTACACCGGTAATAAATAAATACATAAATAAACAATTCCCCATTCCCCGTATGTCCACTATAAAAACATTTTTCAAAAATATAAATACAAATTAAACAAATATCGTGAATAAAGTGTGAAAAGAATCATTATTTTAGGCCAAAAGTGAGCATACTGTAGCTGCAAAAACTGTGATTAACCCAAGCACAGGAGCACAAGAACATAACATCAGTGTGATGAGCTGCAGGATAAAGCACATAAAGAAATCATCAAAACAAAGGCCCTAGTTTAAACAAAAGCAAAACTGAATGGTACCACAAATTATCACTTTGTTATTAAGAGCATATTTGGTATGGTTAAAATGTGTGGTTATTATATGAACAGAAACCCATTTTTCAAGTGTCATGAAACACAGACTATAAATCGGTATACACAAACCTGTCTATTACATTTTTGGACCACTGCTCTTAAATAAGCAATGTGTAACATCCAAAGCTTTTTAATTAAAGCTTTTGGTTTTCAGCAAAACTTTCCATGGCATGATAATACGAGCAAGCAGAGTCATTTATTTCCATGTGCCTTGGGACCCAATTAGAAAATAATATTAATAATCCACATTCCAGTCGCACTCTTTGCATTGCTAAAGAATGATATGCTTTTCATCACTGTGCACATAACCTTCTCATGGGCCGTCAAGTTTTATGGATTAATCCAAGAATGCGGAAAATAAAACTGTCATAATCAGCTTTTCTAATTCCTACATGAATGTTCTCCATGGCAGCCCATGAACCAGTCCGGAGGGATTGTATGGACTATTGAGCGTGTTAATATAAAACAGGATTTGAATGCTTTTGCCTGGCTGTTTTGCTGAGGATCACAGATTAAAGGAAAAGTCCTGATGTTTTCAGTAAGACGTTTAATATGAAGGATGACAATCGTTTTGCTCTGATGTTGAAATAAGAGCCTGAAAAAAGCTCTCTTTTTTTTTAAGAGAAAAAAATTTAATCTATTAGCAGTTGCAATTTAATTTCAAAATCGAACGAATGGGATAAATCAAATGGAATGTCTTACAGCTGCAAGGGTTATGTAGTCAGAATGACGGATTGGGGTCCCATTATTCAAGATTTGTTATTCAATAAATCATTGATGTGTTCTATGAATAACCGGAGTGATGGCCCAGGACTGAGGGACTGCTCGGCTGGGCTGCTGACATAGCACATTGGGCCATACTTGAGCACACAATCACATACACATAGTCAGATCCCACAGCCATGATTTATGGCCATGCGCTGGGTTGTAGTAATACAGTGCACAACCTTCACAACTGTCTAAATAAGAGATGACTGGCTCTGGATCCATATTCCACAGCGTACGCAATGACCATCCAGTGTGGTTTTAGAGAGCATCTGATAAAAGAGCAGAAGATTCTATTGGCCGTAACCAAGACTGCCAGGAGTCTGCACTCGCACAATTCTGCCGATCCTCTACACACATTCTCACTCAGGATCAGCCCCTTGTGTGTTTATTAAACATTTTAAAATAATTGATAATGTGTTCACCTCCAAATTAAAGTATAGCACTCTCGGCTCTATTAAACACATTTTAAAATATTTTAATCCAGCTCCACTATTTTAACCCACAAAAAAGTGTGTAATTTCTATGCGAGCCGAATCATAAATCATAACCAGGTACAGTATGTCAATTTAAACAAATTCCCTGGGTCGATTGTCATTTAAATTAATTATAATTAATCGTTAGCCTTAATACTGGAATATGCGTCTACTGCAGTAGCATACAGACAACAGCATGACGGGGTGTGCAAATGCTGCTCAAAACGCCATGTTCCTCACCATATGAATGAGAAGGGTTTTTAGTCTAAATAAAGGGCTAGTAGGATTGTAAAATGACTTGTTGTGATTGATCATTTAATTAAATTATTTAATAATCAAATATAACGACTAATACAATGCGTCATCAACGCAGCCTCAGATGCGTGCTATTCAGAATGTGTAACTCCTGTTGTGGACACGCTCTTCCTGGAACAACGCGCTGCCGCTGGATTTCATTTAAAGGTATCTGAATGGTCAGATATTACTTCAAGTAGTTTTTACATAACTTGGAATGCAATGCAACATATGCATGCAACTCAAAATCTCACATACAAAGGTGCACAATATCATCTTTAGTTGCAAGTTGCAACTGAATACATTTATTTTCTCTAACACTTTTCTCATATAGTACACTATATAACTTTCATTACCTGCTGAATAGTGAATGAGTCAGCGGTTTTGGACACAGTATATGCATGAATGCTGCAAATGCCTCTGTTGCTTATGTTCTCTTATGCGCTTTGCAGGTTCAGCACTGAGGCGAGATGTCATGATGAGCTGAGGAAATATTTGCTGCTCTCTGTACTCACTTTCCACACTGACAGGACAGCTACTCTCAAGAAAGCCTTGTGCTCATCATTAGTACAGCAACTAATGTAGTTACCGGATATTGATCAAACAGACCCATTTCATTCACTAGAAAATTTACAGATCGAATTTGAAAACCAAATAAGATGCATCTGCATTGCAAACAAAAGCTTGAGAGAAACGTTACGGAAAGGCAAGTATATGACTAAGCCATTCTCATATTAAACCCTTGTAAAGATTTACATTATAAATGCATGAAAATCTCAGTAGCGAAGATCAAATCAGATGGGTTCACATCAGTCAGGTCATTCGAGGGAGTTGATGTACGGCTGCAGAGATACAGCAGTGTTGACTAGCGTTTGACGGAGGCATCTCTCATTCCGCTCTCAATTGTTCTGCCTTAAGGCTGACTGATGCATCACCGTGAAAGTCAAGGCGTCTCCCTAGCAACAGAGAAGTTACAACAGCTCTTGTCAGGAAACATTTCGATCACTTCTGACTCCCCAGCGAGAACCGATGTTGCCTCTGCCTCACCTAGCGTGAAGCCTCAGCCAGGCCCCCTGTGCTTGGGCTAAAACCTGGGCACCGAGACACAAAGTCACCACCCCCGCGTCGCCCCGGAGCATCTGACGCAGTCGGAGATGGATGGAGAGATTGCAAATTGCGAGAGAGAAAAAGAATGGGGGAGAGAGAGATGGCAAGTAAAAGAACAGGAATAGGGTTTAATAGCCTTTGCAAAGACTCACTCCACTTAGTTACCGTTGCTACGTCCGACAAGTTTTCGGTAGCAGCCATGGCACTCTCACGTCACACATCAATGAGTACATTTACATGCACCCTCATAATGGGATTATAATGGGATTTTGGCAATATTGCGATTAAACTTTACCTCATGTAAACAATACTTTGATCAAACTAATGCGATTAAGCTCATAATCGTAGTAAACAATCACAAAAACACACTATGTGGCGTAAGCCTATTTCAATTGCAATAAATAGACATGTAAAAACCTTTATTACTGCTCTGACCATGACCGTCCTATACACATATTCTGTGTGTTGTTCAACTTTATGAATGAACTAAAGTTTTCCCTCCATTGGTAAACTTTCATCAACTCACTGCACAGTCTCTGCTCCGTATCTTGATGCAGAGACGGCCCAAAGAAAGCGGTGGAGCGTACGGAAACCCGTTACAGCAGCATAGCGATGTTCATCACGCCGCAGAATGACCTTTCAATAGATCCATAGAAATGTGACTTGCATTTGATGCAAGTAGATTAAAACAGTGGCCAGTAACACACCTACTGTTCATAAATTCATTATTTGTGCTGTGCCGCAAATAACCGCACTATTGGAGCACATGTAACCGTAGTCAGTGTTCTCACACAGAGTAAAATACATTACAAAGCAAAGAGGACACTGCAACACGGCGACAGACAAGACCGTGCAGGATACTTTTGATATGAAACAGTCTCAGCTTTTAAATTGTGTCATTAAGAAATTCTAACAATAAATACCATTTTGTGACTCTTTAATGTGTTGTACCAGATTGCTGAAGCGACTCAGTTCAAGTGACACCTGAACCAATCATCTCTTCCTCTTCACTACTAGTTATAGCATGAAATAAACATGAATGAATATCAGAAGGCATGTTGTTTCCACCACAGAAAGATGTCAATACACATTTTTCAAGTTCAAGTACACCAACGTTAATCTACTAACTTACTGTCTGGTTTGTTTGTCAGACAAAATGGGGTATAGCAACAGGCACATAATATCTGCATTATGATTGGTCAGATTCCCTGTCAATTCAACTCCCGGCAAAGGTTGAATTCCTTTCTGGTTTAGAAGTTCATGCACTACCCAGGGAGTCATTATAGAGCAACACATGTCATTATTTTCTTACAAAGTATAAAGTGTCCCAGTATTTAGTTTAGGCTCAAGCTAAAATGTACAAATTTATGTTCACTATATACTAATTTAAAAATGATAATATGCACACATCCAAAAACTTTAGGAAAGTGCACGATCAGATAAAGTACTTAACTAAAGAATTAGCAAAAATCGGCACACGTTTGGGAGTAGAAGTGGCAGGTATTTGTTTATTCTTAGTGAAGCACTATATACTGATTCTCATCATAGGAAACTGGTAAGTGAAATGAGACAGCCAGAGAAACAGTGAGGTGAATGAACATGGCTGATTACCTGAAAAAGCAATCCGTCACGATGGGCTGGAGAGTAGATCACTCAATCTGCTCGGTGAGAGCTCAACGGGGGATCAAGAACCAGCCCCGCAGTGCTGAACTGCCCATCTCTCCCCCATCAATCAACCCAACTCCTCCAGGAGTAACAACCAGGCAACAAAACTTGCCGTGGTGACACACAGAGCAATTACAGTTTACACAGTGACACAGTAGTGCTACCCATATGAAACTCACAAACAATGAAGGGCCATCTCCTACTGTAGGGTATCTGTAAAATTGAAATTTTATTTTTTACTTTCTAGAGGTAGTATATTGAAGAGAAGACAGGAAAATGAGATCAAAAAGTGTTGAAGTAAACAAATCTCATGAATTCATATGGATTGTACTAGTTGGCGATTTCACATGAATTTGTGTGATCGGACTAGTATGAAAATAAAGGCTAGGATTTGTAGGTAAAACATTCACCATGAAGATTCATCCCTAAACTAGGGATGTGCACGAGTACTCCAGTACTCGGACATGACAGCGATGATCAATCACGAAAACGATGGGAAAAAAAAGTATATTTTTTTCTGATTGGTTATTGTGACATTTTGGGTAGTACCTGAGGTCTGACTGGATAGTGTTAGACAGCATGTCGTCCAGACTGATGAAATACAGAGAAACTCTGGATTTGAAAGTGTGCAGTGATGCCTGGAATTTACTTTGATCATGAAAAAACAGTAAAGTGCAAAATGTGCAGCACCAATCTGCCACATACATAACTTAATGAGAACACTATTGTAATAGAATGTTGTAAATTTTTTGTGCTTTATTTCCTCATATATAAAATGATGCCATTGGCTGCTACTTTCCTTTTAAAGACTAATCAGTGGGGTTAAGAATTTTCAAAATGAGCATCAGTTGCACTTCACTTGACTTAAGAAAACCAATGGCTTGATCCAATCAGCCAATGAAAGGCTGTTCAAGGCTAAATCCAAAGCCGTTTTACTTCAGATTAATTAAGAAAGAGATATGGCTCAGTATTAGTGCCATTTAGTACAATGAATATCACAGACAAAATACCGTAGGACTCAGTTGCATTTGTATATACCTGTACTAGACATGTGCAAGTCTTTGCCCACCCTGGCCCCACAGCAAATATCAATTGATTGCAAAATTGGTGCGATATTCAATTCAGCTCCAGATTTTGAAGGTGATCATGGTTTTCGGGCCGCTTGATATCCGCTTGTTATTTAGAAAATAGAAAGCAGTATTAGAACGTGACCGTGGTCTTCATAAACATTCAAACAATTTTAAACCGTTCATATGCAAGAAAATTTGGTACACACAGCTGTATCCTCACGCCATTACTGAACTAAGTTCTCTTTTGTGTCTTATCACGCTTAAACGGACAAAACACACAAAACTGTCAAAATGACAGTTTTGGCAAGATTACTCGAAAGCACAGTCTTCTTAACTGAGTTAAAATAAAAAGTCTTAATGGACGTAAACGGTTCTGAGAATATTAGGACTGTCGTCACGGTGAAGGAATTTAGTATTTGTTAATATTTTGAATTGTTCTTTTTTCACTTTCATTTTAGTTAAAGTTTTAGATTTGTTGTGTTTTTGCCATTTGTATTAGTTTTATTTTTTTAAGTGTCTCTATAGTATTTCATATTTTTGTATTTATTAGTTTTAGTTTATTTAGTTTCAGTTATTTTAGCACTTTAACTTAAACTAAATGAAAATGAGAAATGCTGCCTTGATATTATAGCTGGAAAAATAAATATTCAATACACAGCTTGGATAGTAGAACGCATTTAACATTGAACAAAAAACACTTTACTTAAGAAAACACACAGAAGTTACTGGCTTCAGCCCATACACAATGTAGGTTTGAGTAGGCAGTTATTTCACTGACTCTGCAGCTGTCACTGCTGTCATACCACAATATAAGTAGACTAAACAGCATGTGAACTTCCCATAATTGCGAACATTTTAGCCTGTGGTAAGGATACTAAATATTAAATGAGGACCAGGGTTTCTTCATTTTTTTTTTCAGAATTATTTCACTAGTCCACTTAATCCATCTTGTAATGCACAGGGGAAATTTCGTGTAATGTGCTGTAAATATGTATAAGAGCATTACAGGAGCACCTTGTTCCCTTTGAACAAGTTCAAGTGACAGCAGGAAGAGGAGAGCTAACCATTTCCTGCTCTCATTAATATAAACTGAAAATGAAAAATTCCTCTGAGCGCTAACCCTCCCCTCCAGCCCCATTCTGAGAGTGACAGGGTCACTTTACAGGAGAGAGAGCTTTGGGAAAGGATGCTCAGGGGTTAAAACGGAATCCCATTCGGTATAACGTTACGGATCCTTCATTTCGCCGGTATCTGATGGAGGCCTCCGACTCGGCCCTCCTCAGCCTCTCTATGGAAATATGCCGCTGCCTCTCCCCACAGCCCCCTGTGTCCTCAACAGATAAATGCAAGGGAGAGAGACTGAATGAGCCTCTAGAAATTATCCTTCATCCACGCCAGCAAACCAATTACCATGACTACGATAACCCCATTTTCCAAAAGGGGAATGTGGCATGGTGGATGCTATGCCTTTAAGAGGACGCAACTGGCCTATTAAAAGTCAGTCATAGTTACTTTATTCCCCATCTACCCAGTCGCATCACCCCCGCCTGCCCGACGTGCTTCCTCTACCCCCCCCCCACCCCACACACACACACACACACACACACACACACACACACACACACACACACACACACACCGCCCACTCTAACGTCGCCTACCTTTCCATCCCCATAAAAACACATTAACAGCAGTCACACGCACTGCGCCTGGTGTGAAAGTGACATTTTTCTAACAGCACTTCATTTACATTTTCCTACAGTATCTTTAACTGATAAATGTCATTTCAGTTCCTCCTGGCTATAACTCATGCTGTTCGGCGATGAGTAGCTCTTGTTGTGGTGCCAAACTTCTGCTGTAAGCTCACAGCTTTGATTTATTCCTCTTGCCTTGCTCTGACAAACTTCCTGATTTATGCTTTGTTTGGGAAGCTTTTCGATTTCTACCAGCGTAGGGAAGACAGCCAGTGCTGCAGAAAGGTAAGGATTAACGTAAAGGTAGTCGGGGAGAGACATCCTAAATCAAGTTCTGCCGTTAGTCTTTGAGGACGTGCTGTAATTTAGGAAATTTATTTGATCAAATTCTCATTTTCTCACAAGTCATTTGCAGAACACGGCGAAAAGTAAATTCCGATTATTTTCATCAGTCGGATGTAAAAAATCTGACGCTGTAAAATAAATCAATAAATCTCGTCGTAAAATACATACTTCTTGTGAGTGCACACAGTGTCTCTTGCACTGGTGGTTCTCGATTAGTTCTCGAAGATTTAGTATTGTACTTTGGATATCATTTGGAGATCCAACACAGTACTACACAAATCAAACATTGAAATATCTCATTTGTTTACTATATAAAAAGTACATAAGTATGAATGGACAAGAACATGAATAGTATAAGGGCAAAATTAGACTAAGCAGAAAACTAACTCCTCTGTAAATGCATAGGCCTAAACATTAGCAGAAGTGTGATTTACATATCAGAGACATATCATATTGTCTTAAATATTAGACAACACATGAAACAAACACTAGGTCAAATTATGTATTTTGCTGTTAAATTTGAGAAATGGCCACTTGTTCGGGGAGCTTGATCACTGAAAATGTCAAAAAGAATATTATTATTATTATTATTAACTGTATAAACTATAAAAAAAATACAATAAATGTTCGTATGAACACACATATATAATACACATACAGACACCATCTCTTAATTTTATGAATTCATTTTGACATCTTAAATATAAATTTAAATATGCCTACACAATGTGTTGCCTTTTTATTATTTTAATTTATTTTCCCCTCTCATTGCTGTCCATGACTTTATCAGAACATGTCTGGGTTTTTGAGTTGTGACCCATAAGGACAGAAGTACTAGCCCATACTTTTTACGGCCACTTCTGTGACAAATACATATCAAAAACAATAAAAGAGCTTAAATAAAAATTTCACAGATAGGTGTGTGTGTGTATCTGTCAGGAGTTATTAAGCAGAGAAACACACAAGACCGGAGTAGTGAACTTAATCCATCTTGTTTACTCTTCACCTCCGTTCTCACACACATTACGTCAGAACACAATACTTCAGACTTCCTCTTCAAAATATTCCGCTTCATATGCCACTATGTAAGCTCTAAAATATTAAAGATTTCAGTTTTTTATCATGTAATAAAAACGCCTTCAGCTATTTGTACAAAGCATTGCATGCAGCTTGAGTGAGCTCTCTTGGAAACCATCCTAACCATTTCTCTCACTACTGTAGCAATCCAGCTCATTCTGAAGGTTAAACAGGCCTAAGACGAACGGAAGGCTAGGGACCTTTGCCAGCCTCGAAGATAAATAACTCCAGTAGACATGCAACTCATTCATCTACACCAGGTTTCACCGTAGTCTGTTTGTGTAGCTCTGTGGAGCTGATCTGCTTTGACTGGCATGCCTCCAAAACTTGCCTGGTAAAATGAATCAGCAGCAGGATATCTTCTTTTTTTTTGCTCAGCGCCGTTTCTACCCTGTCTCTATAAACAGTTATAGCACTTGGCTCTTCACTACAGATCTTTGTTTGCTTTGAGTGTATAATGCTTCTCTCAACACGCACTCTATAGACCTAGCAGGAGTTTCCTTTAGCTCAGGAAGGGGAAAAGGACAGGGGTCTCCTAAAATGCTGAAAAATGGAGATCGCAAATCCCAAGGTCACAGAGAGAGTTTGCAAGCGTGCAGTTTTCCCGTAAAGTTCCTGTAAAGCTTTTCTGTCATTTTTTTTGTTGAATGTTGGTGAATTTAGAAAATGCAGAAAGCCAGGTGCTGTGACCAACCAACCCTTAAAAAACATACAATACAAACTGCTGCTGCTGACATGAGGTTTATCTGTATATTTAGCAGTTTTGAGTCAGGAGAAAAAAATATGTCCTTGTGTTTTTGTCTGAAACCAACAAAAATATATCAGAGGGCAAAAAACACAAAAAAAAAAAACACAAAGAGTATTATTATATATAAAGCAAATATTCTTGCAGAATGTATACACTGCATAAAACAGTATGCAGGCAAGTCTAACCAAATATCTATGAAAAAGGGATGCAATGAAAAGAGATCAGCAGTGAGATCAGCAGTGTGTGCAGCGAGTCATGGCTTCCATTTGCACCATTCTGATCTAAATTCCCTCTCCGCAAAGCATGAACAATGTCCAAGAGTGCAGCAGTGATGGACGTCTGCTGGAACCAATAAGCAGTGACAAAGCAGGAAAATGGAAAGGCAACGGCATTAAGAATCTGCACACAAGTGGCAAGTGCTGTGTTACACTTTAATTGAGGGTGCTGCATTCACATAATAGCTGGAATAATACCAAGTATTGTCATTTAGAGACACAGAGAAAGTGACAATAGGAGAACAAGATATGAATTCAGACATCAGCAGGGAAGCAAACAAAAGGCTGTTGAGAAATAGTAGAGGAACCAAGCAAATTACATCAATACAAGAGATAAGTGGAAAAGCGGTTAAAATGCAAGAAGATTGAGGCTCAGAGAGAGAAAAACTAAATTAGTCCGTCATGGTTTAACATGCACGGAATAAGAAGAGAATTCATAATATCTCCTGAAAGAGAAAACAGCAAGTGAAAAAATAAAAATAAAAATGTGTTAACTCGCTCTCAAAGTAAAGGGTTAGTTCACCCAAAAATGAAAATTCTGTCCGACGCTGGTCATGTGTGTGATGCTGGCCAATAGTGAGCCTACGTTCTGACGTACAGCCCAGAGGCGCACAGAAGAAAATGAATAGTTGAATAAAGTTGTTATTTTTGGGGAGGTTTTGCACAAAAAGTATTCTCGTCGCTTGATAAACTGAAGATTGAGCCACTGTAGTCACTTGGACTATTTTAACAATGTCTTTACTAACTTTTCTGGGCTGGCAGATATCATTTACCTTGCAGCCTATGAAGGAGTGAGCCAGCTATCAGATTTCATCAAAAATATCTTAATTTGTGTTCCGAAGAGGAACGAAAGTTGTACGGAGTTGGAACAACATGAGGGTGAGTAATTACAGACAGAATTTATTTTTGGGTGAACTAACCCTTTAATAAAGAATCCATTGACATGTATAGAACAGGGTTCTCTTATATTTTCCTCTTATAATGTATTTGTTGATGTTTGTCTTTATTGCTACAAAAATAAAACACTGACATTTTTAATTCAGATTCCAAATCTAATGAATGGCTCCAATTCTATAAATTAGAATTAATTTAGAATTAAGAAACTATTTTCATGTGACCAAAAACAACAATGCAATAAAGATAAACCATATCAGCATGAAATAGGTTAACAGTGCAGGGCTTGAATTTCGGTGCGGGATTGCGGGTATTGCGCATATTTTTTATCATTCCCGCAGGTCTCCCATTTATAATGCGGGAAATTCCCGCAAACATTGATTCACTTTAGCATGTAGGTTCAGGTTGTATTAGTAAATTAATCCACGCAGATGGAAAATCAAATCAGTCATTTTAAAACTGTCTGCGAGACGCAATTTCACAAACAGCGTGAGTGATTCAGCGGCGCTGCGTCTTCTATCTCGCGTCTCTCAAAATGGGTTGCACAATGCAATCGTTAAGCGCGCAGCAGGCGGCGGAAATACACTCTCGCGTTTCGGGAGTCGATCGGGCCAGCATTGCATCACGAGTAACTAAAGTTTACCATTTGCACGTCTTTTCAAGTCTCACCAGTTTAAACAGTCACGCGATTTTAAACTCTTCGGTACTTGCGCGCTGTCTGAGAGATGCTTTTTTCTCTGCACACATACATAGAGTAAAGCAGCCTCACAAACAGCTCGCGGGTAACAAAAGTAATTTTTCGTGGATTATAAATCGCTTTAACAGTCAAAAACATAAGAAAATGATGTCAATTTCGGTCTTGGAGAGTATCCTCTAATCTAAACACAGTCGGTTATGTCTTAAATAAGCATAAATCGCACGTGACCGTATAATGAAAACAGGATCCGTGCACTAGCTCTTAAAGGGACAGCAGCCATATGTGTCTGTCATTAATTTGTTTGTCAAAACAACAAAACATAGCTTTCATTTTAAGGAATCAGGATTAATAGCCTATGAATTTAATTTAGTCAGGACTAAAATACTACCCAGTGTTATTTTACATTTGATTAGGCTACTTTATTCAGTCTCTGTAGTATTTCTGAATAGCCTACTAGTTTTAGACCTAAGCAAAAACTTTTCTCTTTATTTCTCTTTATTGATATCTTTATTCTATTGTATTTATTTGTGCTACTTTTTTCAATTTAATTCAAAGATTGAAATCAAGCTTCCTTGAGTTGTGTAAATTCTTAAGAACAAAATGACCCCATTGTAAAAATGCAATGAGTAGGCTAAGCATACATTTAGGCGAGATAAATGTAATTAAAAAAAAGTCTAAACTCCCCCCTCAAATTAAAAATTCCCCCCCATAAGAATCACCTAAGGGGGGATTTCCCCCCCATTTTCCAAAATGAAATTCAGGCCCTGCAGTGTTTATTTTTTATTTTATTTTAAATGGAAAAAGTTCTAAAGAACTGGTTCTCGAATCGATTCCCAATCCTAGTAGCACCACAAAGGAAAATCTAAATTGGCTCAAGCATTTTTATGTTTTTGCTACTTTGACATACACAGCCACTAGGTGTTCAATCCAAATGGTTAGAGGCATTTGTTAGATGATGTGCTGCCCCTTTCAACCATTTCTTTTGATTGCTGTCTTAAAAAAAAAAAAAAAAAAAAAAAAAAAACAGTACAGATTAATTGTGGAAAAGACTCTTTAAAACGATCAACAGATTTGTTTTCCTTCAAAAAAAACAACAACACACACACTGTGGTTGACAGTTGACAAACCATTAATGTTTCATGAGAATAACCTCCAGGTAACAAAAGGCCAGATGGTATCAGTACCCAGAATTTCACATCTTTATAAATTTTTCAACATGCGGTAGAAAGCTTTTTATAGAATTAAGATATGTGTGAGGCTCCAGGCACACAACAGTGAAATGAAGACAAAGGTTCAAATTAAGCAAAGCTCTCTTCTCCACAGCGAACACACATCAAATAAAGACGGTTCACATTGTGTCAGTGCCGTCAAGTACTCCTGGATTTGAATTGACACTTCCTGGAAGTTTTGTGATACTTGGCCGTTAACGCAATCAACTGCGATCCTTCCCTGACAATTAACTGATTTAAACACCTCAGGGTTTGGGTTACACTTGTCAAAGACGGCTTAAAATCCTATAGTCAGACAGACAATCAAAATAAAGTTGCTACTCTTTTCCCGGTGGGCTGATGCCAGACAGAACAATCTTTAGTCATAGCGCTAACATGATGAGACAGGGTTCCTCCTTGATCATCCGGAGAGTTAATGCAGACTCTTTTTATGATGATATCATTTGTATTCGCCACAACTCAACAGTATCAATTACGTTCTCAAGTGCTGCAGTGTAGGTTTAGCCTGAGCTTTTACACTCCCAACTTAACTCATTATGGCTGTCAAATGTGGGAGAAGCTTATTAAATTAACAAGCTTTTCCACCCAGCAAAGTGATTTAGCTTGATTTACAGTTTGTCAGTGCTGTAAACAAAAACACAGGCTAAATAGATGGGAGGAAAAAGTTAGGCACAGGCTTGAAAGTAATTGATTGAGATTTCTATCCACTGTAGACTTGTGATGCCAAGTAAACACACCTCAAAATACTAAACTAAAGGCCCATTTACTCTGACAGAGATCTGAAGTCAGGTGCAAATTTACCATTACCAATGTGACAGTTGTTTTCACTGACAAAGTGGATAAGTTTAACTATGCAAATATGCAGCGTATAATGTGGCAACTACAAAATCGATGTGAAGACACTGCAGCTTCTACATGGTTTGTCTCCATTCGATATTAGGGTTAACTAAAACCTAGTCCTATAATGACCAATAATTATGTTTCACGCTGTGGCTGATTAAGCAAGATTTGCTTAAACTTGCATTTAACAGTTACTAAATTATTAAGTGCTTTTAAAGAATATTTTAAGTGGAATTTACATGACAGCAAAGGTAACTGAAATGTATAAGAGGAAAATTAGCATGCACAAATAAATAATAAAAACATTAAGATAACGCAGACAACTGATGTGCATTCCCTGTGATTAAAAAAAGAAAGGTACAAAATAAAGAAATGCTAACTAACCGATTCACACACCAAATAACCGCTAAATGGTGATGTGATAATAAATAAATAATTCAGCAACAAGAAGGCCTATTAGTGACAGTACATGTGTCAACAAGTTTGTGCTTTTAACTTATGCTTTCACCATATTTCTTCTGCCAAGACACCTAGACTGCAATTCTTCACAGCAGTTAGGAGCACTTCCTCCCATTGCAGGATCAGTCCTCATGGAAAGGATGAAGAAGGGCGTGATGGCTCACAGGAGACTGAGGCAAGGGCAGAATGGACACCCACGATGCTGTCGGGAGGGTTGCTGATGATATCTTTCAAAACCGGTCAGCAGCTTCGGCTCTGAACAGAGGCGTTCGGGGAGCGGTAGAGAAAGATGGCCTCCCACATGATCAATTATCCCATCTTTTCACACTCTCACCAGCATCCTCCTGTCTCCAATGACCTTTCTCATCTCTCAGATCCAACTTGTCATATTTAGTCCATTATCTGGCTTTAGGCTGGTCTCAGTCTCGGGCCTCACAGCAGGAAGCAAAGTTCCTCTATAGTCTGCTTAGACAACTAGGGCCTTTAGAGACGAATTAACAGCTCTGACGCTACGCTTTCTATTAAAGAAGTGAGGTGTCAAAAGGCAAAGATACAGCTTTGCAAGCATTTAAAAGGAGGCATTTGTACACAAGGATGTTGTGCCAGCAAAAATGCAAATGACTCCCACATATTATTTATTTTTATCTAAATATCAAATGCCATTTCAGAAGAGATGATGGACAGAAAACTGCTGATGTCAATTTTTAATGGTAAATTAGAATTAGTTTGTCTTCAAGAATGTAATTGCGTTACATTGTGTATGTATGAACATAAGATTTGGGATATGTTTTCAAACTGAAAAAATTATTTATAGGCACCAATATAAAGTAAGTACTACTACTAAACTGAAATATGTACAAATAGCTTGACTACATGTAGCCACTCCACAACCTTCATGACATTAATGAATTACTTCACTGAAATGCAGTCGTTAAACTGATTCCTTGAATTTCATCAAACACTATTCTTGCTCAAACTAATCTATGGCCACTGGACAAATAAAAAGTGCATTCAATATATAAATGCAATATTCATTATGTTCTGTAATTTTATATCGGCAAAAAAGCATGTATCGGTTATTTAGTGAGGACTTCTGTCTCACATCAATAGCTATGATGTGATACACTGCACATCAATAGCTCATTCTTCTTAGAATAATGTTATGCATTTACTGCCCAAACTTTGTTTACAAAGTGACTGTCTAAAGAGAATTACAGACTTGAGAACATCTAACCACTCGTTTATCAGAAGATGACTAAATGGCTTGTTGCAGAACCATGAAACTTCAATTACAGTTGGGCACTTTGGCTTGAAACCTGGAGAAGCCTTGTGTAGTCACATAAGGACCTCCATGTGATTCTGAGAGACAGGTTTTCCAATTTCATGTTGGGGGAATAAGAGGTTTTACACTTTGGGATGTACATCACTGTCATTGGGAATGTGACCCACAACAAAATTGCTATTGATCTGGTGCTGCAATCATGTTAACAAGAGAACAGTCCTCGTAGGCCCATGAAGCTATCCAGGTGTGTGTGTGTGTGTGTGTGTGTGTGTGTGTGTGAGTGTGTGTGTGTGTGTGTGTGTGTGTGTGTGTGTGTGTGTGTGTGTGTGTGTGTGCGTGTCCATCCATGAGGCTATCAGTCAACGTGCACTTACTTGGCATTTACCATCAATGTCAAAATAACTGACTGAATTGTTTTGAAAATGAATAGGCACACTTTCAAGAGGAAGTTTTAAATGTGCACTCTTCTCTCTTTGGCCACAATCTCTGAGCATTAGGCTGTCAAGAAACACTGGATTTTCTCCAATCTAAATAGTAATTACTTGTTCGCTCCCATCAACCCAGCCCATTCTGCAGCACTTTACGGAAATAATAATTGAGACGTGTTTTCAAAAAGCTGTGCGCCAAGTATGACATGCTAAGCAGGTGGGTCTCAGCTGCTCGCCATTCCTTGACCATTCTTTTCCCCTCACATGGCGATTTGTTCAATAAATTGCTGCTTCAAGCCATTTCACATCCTAACAGTAGGGCAATTAGACATGTGTGCACGAAACCTTCCAGTCTCATTAACATTAGCTGAGAACTGTAAAATGGAGGCTAATGGGAGAGGAATGAGCTGGATTCATGAAACAGCTCTAGCGTTGGAAGACATTATGGGTTCAGGGATAGCCATAGCATGGGCGGCGATCGATCGAGTGCTTGAGCTGAAGTGACGGTATTGCTTAGGTTGCATGTCTCTGGACTGGTGTGAAAATGATAAATTTAAAGGCCTGTTTGGCAGGGTAATTAAAACGTTTAGACTACACTGAGCTGTCGTTTTTCCTGGTAACCGTTTGAGACAAAGTACCTCAGATAACCTTTGTTTTAAACACTTTACTTGAGGATTTGCTGGCAGTACAACAGAAGAGTCCTCCGAGTGTCTTTATTAAACGTAGTATGAGTGACAAGCTTCTGTAGGCTAATTAAGTGATGCAGCAAAATTAATGGTACCTAGTATAGTGTTGCCATTGTTAACTAAAATAAACTGTTAAATGTTTCTGTTAACTGAACCAAAACTGAAATGAAATCAGATATAAATATCAGAAGAAAATCTTAACTTTAACTAAAATAGTTGCAAATAAAATATAACTGAAAACAGAAATTGTAAAAATAGAAGTAGGGCTGCCCCTACTTCTTAGGCTTAGTCGACCAAATTTTTGTCAAGAATTGACAGTCACACAGTCCGTGACGGACAGATCGTTAACAATTGGTCCATGAGGTAATTATGTTGGGCAGGAAATCCAAATGTGTCATTCATCAACCTCAAATATGGCTTATCAATTGAAACATGCTAGTAGTAGATTACATTAGCAGTTTTATATGCCCCCTTGCTCTAACATTAACCTAGATAAATGTGTGCTATTATTAGGTGCATATCCAAGTGTTCATGCGGTGTGTGGAAGCTAAAATTAGTACCACACTTACTGCTTGATGTTTATCTTAACATGCATTTCTCTCTATAAACGAATCCACTATACTGCGTAGATGACGAGTCAGCAACATCAACTTCATCTTTGCTTAGAAAACACTAGTTTATTAATAAATGATTGAATTGTATAGACAATCTCCTTTGTTTTTGTTTTTTGACATTCATAATCATTACTTTTGCGGTGCATTTCTCATCTATCTCTCTATACAGTATGCAAATAAATGCTATAATTCTAAATAAATGAATTATTCTTGTCGGGCGGCAATTTGCGTCCACGTCATACATTAAATAGCGGATTATCCCTTACATCATAAACGTGCGACTCTACTAGTCGACTAGAAAAATCTTTAGTTGGGAGCAGCTCTAAATAAAAGCCCATTCAAAATATTAACAAATACTTACAGTCAGGGCTCCAGACTAACTTTTTTTATTAGGAGCGCTGTAGCCCCTGACTTAAAATTTTAGGAGCGCAAGCAGAAAATTTAGGGGCACACCTTAAATCACCTTGCAATGCAATTATTCACATTTTCCCCCAAAATAACTGTATTACTGACAAATGCTTTGATAATAAATAGCCTTAACGTACAGAAATTACAATGTGCAGTTTTATTTTAAGTTCACAGGGCTCCAGACTAACATTTGAGGGCAGCGGCACTAAGTTCTACAGAACGTATTTGGTAGCACTGTGGGATGACAAAGCACTGAGCTTAATTTGAGGTGTATAGATAAAGTTAACTTTAATTATTATCATTCATAATGTCTTAATATTAATTCAAAAGCAAAATGAGTGACAAAATAGATATTATGGAGTGAAAATAGCCAGTAAGCGTCCTCTGCAGCTATGTTTACAATAGTAATTTAATCTTTTTCTTTTTTTTAAAAAAGAGTTTTCCTACTTCTTGAAACTTTAGTTTTATAAATAGGTACAATCTTTAAAGGAAGAACAAAAAATGTTTTGGTCAACACATTAAAAAATAACATTTAAATATGATAATATAGTTTTGAAGTGCTGGAAAAATATGTGTAGGCTACTGTTATAACCACAGTATACCATAGTTACAGTTGTTACTACATTAAATCCAAGGTGAATGTTGCTGATCTGTGGACCTAAAGCCTTCTATAACTTGTTCGCTCATTGCACATGTTTCTCCTGGTTTCCACGTCAGCGCTGTTTGATCTTATATGGTTTATAACAGAGAATTCTGCGTCAAATCTGAATGTTTCTCACTGGATCTCGCAGCAATGTTATTAATTCTGTCGCGAACTCAATGGATTTCTTCACTGGATCTCCACGATGTAACTGTTTCGCGTAATCGCGATCGGCCCGCGACTGGCGAGAGGAGCTCTGTCTATTATTGGTTCGAACTATTAAACGGTCTGTGAAGCAGAATGAGTGCTGAGTAGCGCAGTTTTTTTTCCACTTTCATTTTGTTTTTATTTATTAACATGTCACGGCATACTCTATGCTTGAGGCTGAGATTGAGTGTTTAAACTGCGAAGTGCCGGCACTGTCTGCAAACTTCGTTTTCCCCGCAGTTCTGGGGTAGCCACTGCAACATTCGCAGCTCATGGAGTTCATCTCCTTACAGTACCTCAACCAGCTGAATTCTCGTAGCCAGTCTTCCCGAAAATAGTGGGTTCAGGCCTTTATCACCTTACAAACCTCTGACTCTGAATCATCATCATCCTACTGTGTCTGTCCGTGACATTGATATTTGTCTCCGTCTCCTTCCCACTGACGTTTACGCGCGCTCGATTATCTCTAGGACCCTCCCCCTCCACACATTAGCCAGTTACAGTGGCCATTCCCTTTTCTTCTCACACTCATTGGCCTGCCACACATTCGCGCCCATTCCACGTTTAACGTGAAAAAATTAAAAAATAAATTACTGGTCGCACATGTGCGACTGGGTGTAAAATTCAGTCGCACACTCTCAAATTTTGGTCGCAAAATGCGACCATTTGGTCGCAGTCTGGAGCCCTGCTTACAGTATATAAATAACACTACATTATTACAGCTCTCCACTTGCATTCCACTTTAATACACATTCATAGCACCAATATAAAATAGGAATACAGGATTTGACCAAAAAAGTAATAATAATCATATTGGAACTATTTTGACAAATACTGCAAATGTGATTTCAAATCTGATATTATAAAAAAAATCTCAATGCTGAAGATATTTCGGCTAAAAAAATAAAAAGATCAAAAGCATAAAAATCACATTGAAGCAGCATCTCTCAAGTCAAATAGGGATTGTGAAAACTACAAACTTGCGAACAATGACTTTTGTCTCCAAATGAGGTCACGTTTTGCCTACATACCAATGTTTGTAGTTCTTCTAAGGGTTCACACTGGTTATTTTTATAAGAACCAAACTCAGAGCTCTCTCATTTGACCCAAAGGTTCCTAAACATAGTACTTTAACTTTAAAGTGAATTTTTGGTCCACCATCAGCTGTAATCGGGTCTCAGTGCACTTTTCACTTACATTTACTCCCTGAAAAACCAGTCTGTTTTGAATACTTTTGTAATATGATTCTTAACTATTATTATTAATATTGAACTTTGAACATTTCACATTCACAAATGCACTTTAATAGTTAACATCGCTATGAATTTAAAGCAACAACATATCATGAGCATCATGTAATCCATTAGTAGGATTCAACACCGGAAAAAAAGAAAAAAAGAAAAGGAGGAAAAATATCTCCTTGGGTCTGAGCTCACCAAATACATATAAATCACAACTTATAATATATCTGGAGTCGCGGGTTTGGGGTCTCACACCTTGCATTAATCAAAAAAAAAAAAAAAGAAAAAAAAATTTAATTTAATTTTAAATGTGTGTCTGCACTTGTTTAAACTTGTATACAGTACTAACTAGATAAATAAAAAAATAAAAAATAATTACACCACTGAATAAAATAAAATATGAAATCAAATGAATTAATGAATAATAAAATGAATTAATGAATGAAACAATCAGTTCACTGAACAGTAACTGTATTCACTGAAATTTCTCTTATTTCAATTAAACATGCATGTATCACTTTGCAAACATCACATGAGACTTTACAAATCACCACTTGAAGACAAAATATATCATTCATCAATGACAATAAAACTCTTTTTTTTAATTAAAGAATCAACCTGTATGTGTACACTGAAGTCTGAGTACACTGAATGTCTAGCCACTGAAGACTCAGTTCAGTTTGTGTGAATGTAATGGACTCAGTTCAGTTCATGTGGAAGTGACTCAGTTCAGTTCGTTCGAATGTGAATGCCTACTGCCGTCTTTGCTAGCCTGGTCCTACAAGACTCTCGTACATTTCATTTGTACAGAGAGTCTGGCCACTCTCCATTGACAAGTGTTAACTTCCTTGAAGGCGGGCACTCAGTTGAAGTTTAACTTTTGGATCTGCCCAGAGCCACTCTGGATCTGCCATAACCAATCGCTAACGTTTGGTCGTGACGGAACCCTACAACTCAAACTAGCGCACAACCTCAACGTCATCGTTCCCAGCCATTCCCTCTGTTCGCTGATTGGACCGCCAAAAAATTGGCCAGAGAAAACCCAAGAATATAGAGCAAACCCAGACGGAGAACTGAAGAAAATGAAAATTGAGCGGAAGTACGTAGGAGGGCGGAGCCAGGATAAGTCTTTGCTGGAATGAACGATAACAACTCTTTTTTTTTTCTGTGAAGGCAGAGTCCCCAGATGATGCAATTCCTCCACAGTGAAATCCAGCATGGTTCTCTCCCTCACTGCGCAAATCCAACACGATCACCGAGCGTTCTATTGCACACTTTATACTCAATTATGAACAGCATTAACCATCCACATTGTCTTAAACAAACAAACACAAACTTAAACATTATGAAAATATGAAACAATTGTGACTTACCTAATGTAATAAAACAGTTCAGACATCCATTTAGAAAAACATTGACGACGATGAATTAGATTAACGATAGCCACACGTGGCTCACATCTCTCTCTTCAATGAGCTGGCGTGCATGTGACGTCAGCACCCATCGACGCAATTCTTTATTATTTTCATCCCTCAGCGAAAACAAAATAATAAATAAAAATAAAATCAAACATATGTCTGAAAATTTCATGCATTAGGCCATGAAAAATATCAAATCAAAACAAACAACAACAAAAAAATCATACATGAAAATACATAGGAACACAATTCTCAATGAATCAATTAGCCTCAATTAATTGGGTGGGTTACAATCACGTATCAGATTGTGTGTTGTATGTGTAGTACAAACAGGCAAAGAGAGCACTGGCCTTTCACTGTAAAGCAGACTATGTATTTATTTAAAAACAAAATAAAGCCTTTAAATGCCTAAATTATGCAGCCCTGAAAGGAAGCTGTTATAGTCTTAGCAGGGAAGTGAAGAAAAGCCAGGTATACACTAATTTACGCTATAATTATGCCATTACTAAGGTAAGTTAATTACTCTCCAATCAACCATGAATGACAATGCAACATTATATTAAGAGAGACCCCCATGCACCTTTATAAACAAGTGCTATTCTACCTGGATTTGCTTTCTACTTTAATTACAGCTCTGCTTATGAGAGGTCACGTTGTTGTGGTGCCAGTACACATAAAGCTCAAGGGTTAAATAAACAACAAGCTTGACTAAATGAAAGCTCCTTGGCCCACAAGTCTCGTTCTCAAAGCCAGTAAGTTTGACAGGGGTCAGATTAACCAAGCTTTAAATACCATCATCAGACCTCCGGAGAGCCCTTTTCCCTTGCATTTATTTCAGGGCTACAGAATTCCCTGAGCACAGAGAGATGGATGCACATGAAATATTAATGGAGTGAAGTAAGAATGCAAAGTGCATTGTCCTGAGACTTTAATTTTACATATCCTTACAGGGCAGTTCTTTCCTGCTGTGCTTGTTAAATGAAAGAATTATGAAGTCCAGCCTGGTACACAGAGCTTCGGCAGGGGAATTAGAGGCTCGCCGTCATGTGACATACAAAAGCGGCTGGAAGCAGGGATCTCATCCCAAAGAGACATATGGCAAATGAGAGCTTTACTATGTAATCACACAAAACAATACATCCTAAATGCTGGTTCAGGGTTTTCTCAATTGTTGGCCTAAAGCTGTCCAGACACAGTAAAACAGCCCCAAAGCTAGGGCTGTATATGATGCTATATAGGGCCTAGTATTCCGCTGTAGCAATACTAACGATCCTGCTTCATCATTTATACCACAGACTGTTTTTTTAAATATTATACTAAATACAAATCCAACAAGAAGCAGAAAATAATAATGTTAAATAATAGGCTGTTTTTGCACTGATACTAGTCTTACCATTTCTTATAATCAATTTTCTATTGTTTTGCACTCAGATTTCACAAAACAAAACCATAGTTAATAAAAAAAAAACATTTTTTATTGCATTATCATACCTAAAGTTTTACATAATTGCTTTTCAAAAGACTGTCCTTAAATGCTCTTAAACTTAGGAATACCAAGGCAATCATTCAGACGTTTGAATCCAAACCTTTCACCCTATGTGAGTTTGTATTATATCTATGATTTTAAATCATGGGATTTTCAGCATGAATAAAAGCATATCCTCTAAACAAATCCAGTGGCTGACAAGCTTCCAGGAAATCAGTAATGTTATTGACCTCTAATAATCAGTTGCAGTGCTTCAGTTTCAGCAGAACATAATTTTCTCTCTCGGAAAAGATTGAAACTTAAATATATCACTGGGCAGTAAACTGTGCCAAAATGGCTGCAGTTCATAGAAGCTCACAGCAGGAGGTCACCTCCGAATGCCGAGGAGTTTAATTTTACACACTCTACTTTTCCAATTTGCCCTTTGCCCTAACTATGAATTTCTTTGTGACAACAAGTAGCCAAGACTGTGGTGTGAGAGCTGGAACTGAAAGCTGTATCCATCCCTTGCAGAGGATGTCAAGACACCAGTGATTTAGCTCTATTCTGTCTGGGGAGATGGAGGGAAGCTAATGATGGATGTGTAAAAGTAACATTAGTGATGAAACATGCAATCACAAACACTCTATAAGAAGGACATACAGATGGTGGCTCAAAGGGGGAGGTCCTGCATCAAGGATAAGCTGAACGCTGCACATCTGTCAGTCTACAGCAGTCACAGTGGGACCCACTTTACTGCATCTCCTCTATTAGCCTTCCTAGCTAAAAAGGACTAGACCTGGGCTGGCAGCAGAGCTGAGATCAGGCCCACTGGGTGTGTGGTACAGATGATTCATCAAATCCTGCTTCATATAGAGGAATTCAATCAAGGGACAAGCAAGGGTAGAGTGCACGCTTGGCCTTTTAATAGTAACAAATATTTCAAAATGCACTTACAAGCCTAAGCGCAGCACAATACAAATTGCATGCCTGAGATAACTGCACCAAGTTGACTTATCACAGCGTGAGCAGACCGAAACCAAACTGAAAAATGCTAGGGCAGGTTTTTTTTATTTTTTTTATTTTTACTTCTAAAAAAAGAAAATACTTTATAGAGTTAGTTCAGTGCTTGTGGTATTCAAGAACAAGCTCTTATCCAAAGTTACTTTGGGCCTAGAGGTTTCAATACCGCAGCTCAAAATTTAAAACGGGCTAACATTTACCTCATTTGTCACAAATATGTTAACAATACAGCTTAAGTGCACACCGTATAAGGAGAGCAGAATATCTGACAACTGGGAATGAGTTTACTCTATGCCTCATATATTATGCACAACAATGGAGATACTCATAGAATTAAATTGTATTATGTATGCATCTCATTCTGAGTATGACAATAGAAGAATAAGGATAGAATTTTGAGACACAGATTTACAAAAAAAGCTATGATAACTTTAGATGTCTGTCTGTCTGTCTGTCTGTCTGTCTGTCACCTCTTTCTTTAGGTTTAGCCACATACCCAACTCAGCAAGGTCACTGCAGCTTTCAAAACAAGTTCTGCGTTTGCAAATTATCAGCTTCAGTGCAATCCACTTCTTGGCTGTCTTGGCAGGATAATTCATAATCTCTAAAAAATGGGAAAATAAAAAGAGCAAGGGAAGAAAGAGCCACGTTGCAACAAAATCTATCTGACAGCAACAAATCAGGATGCAGACACGAGAAGTCTGCACCACAAGCATGCATCCCTGTTTCTAACATTAGACATAAAACCCATGCAAAGCTGTTAGATCGTCACAACTGAGCAGCAATCACACTGTGTGATGCTCTTAACTCTCAGGAAAAATGAACACTATCACATTTTAGACCATTCTTTTGTACCTCTATGGTTTGTTTGAATTGCAACAAATATTTCAAGGAATTTAATAAAGCTTTTTGAGAGCTGCATAACTTCCGCTGCTTTAGGTTTTTCCATTGCTGAATTTTTCGAATCCCATTCTACAAGCAGCAACAATTGAGCTAGTGTCAATCAAACAACACAATTTCCATCAGGCTGTCAAAGTATAGGGGTGGATGACGGCTGATATGGCTTCCCTAAGCTATCCCTTAGGTATAACGATTCAATGGATTAAAAAATCCGGCCAATGCAACTGCATCGATCTTCAAATTGACTATTATATAATGAATCATTCCAATGAGCAATAACTGATTTAAAATGATAAATTACAAAACCTACATATACTTACTTAAAACATGTACGCTCAACAGCTAGAGAATACCCATAATGCACTGTGAAGGTCGTACTGAATGAACAGAGTGGTGCAGGTATGACATCAGAACCCGGAAGTCTAATTCACCGCTGGTTCCTTCAAGATTTTCCTATGGGGTTTTCCAATTGTGTGTAAAATAAGACCTGTGGTAAACATAACTTGACAATACTTGCCCTCTTGTTGTCTTGTTCTACAACGTAAATTACACACGTCCATAGCGAAAATGTAAATGTGTTATCTTTCTTGACTGTTTACGTTCACTTAAGACAGAACCTACTATGTTTACTAGGATACTCGCCTGAACTAACAAATTCACACAAACATTATGTCATCATGCCCGTCTTGGCGAGTATCTTGGTGAACATAGTAGGTCTTAAGCGAACGTAAACAGTCAAGACAGACAACGCATGTATACAGTATCAGTATATTGGATCTGTGCTTTAGCCTATGTCTTAAAATGACAGCAGCCTAATATTCATGCTGTCTGTTTTTTTAATGATATCCAAAAATGATTAATCTTTCATTTCTACATTAAATATTATATATTTTTCATTTGATTATTAAATTTCTGTAACTGAAAAGCAGTTTATTTTATTTGCGCTTTTACTTGTAGTTTGATTATTTTTGTGTGTGCGCATGTGTGCGAGACAAGGAAACAGACAAGGAAAATAAAATTAAATCAATTATGCATTAAATTTATCAAAATGTATCATGGTTTCCACAAAAATATTAAGTAGCAAAACTTAATATTTTGATAATAAAGAAATGTTTCTTGAGCAACAAGTCAGCATACTATATTAGAATGACTTCTGAATGGATCATGTGACACTGAAGCTTGATTCAGAAAATGTATCTTTGCCATGAAAGAAATAAATAACATTAAAACTGTATTTTAAAATATGAAAAAATTATTTTATTTTAAATGGTAATACTACAACAGAAGCATGTACATTTAATGTATACAATTGATTATTTCTGAAGAACAGAATTCAGTATTAATTTATGAATTATTCCAGATAAAAACTTCCAAACATTCAGTATACACTTGCCATGATATCACTATGATGTCATCCCATACCATGATGCCATCCCACATTGTCATGATGGGTCCCTGTTAATGTGGGGCACAGTGGAGACAATGTCATATTCATGGTCTTCCTTCCTCTTCTGACCCCAATACTCATTAGAACGACTCTGGCATGAATGGTGCATTATCTGGTGTCCATTCCTCTGACCACCCCATAATTAATTTACCATTCTATAGTGTACACACATTCTGTGGCAACTCCCTGCATGCTTTGCTCTCACATTGTTCCATAAAATTCAATGTCTGCTCACAAGGCTTACGCCTCTCTCCTACTCTCAAAGAAGCGGGGTCAGTGAAGCAGGTAGTGTTGCCATGGAGACAACTTTCTAGTTTATTTCAAGCACCCAGGTGAGGTTGTAACCTTGACCCGTGTTATTATCAATAAGAATTATTGTAAACCGTCACACTCTTAAATCGTGCAGCCGCGGTTCGGTTCCAGAGAATGAAGACGCCAAGAGAGAGAGAGGGGGAACAGTGGGCCTTTCATTAAATGGTGAATGAGTCAGGGCTCTTCTGAAGGATCTGTAGGGGTCTGCGATTGCCGCAGCTAAAGCAGTGCCTTCACCCTGTTTGCTTTGCAAGGCCACTCGCCGCCGTAAAAAACTTCGCTTTGTGCCCTGACCCCCCGCACGCCACTGCCTCTCTCTCCCACATTGTCATAGCCCATCCTCTGGGTCTTGATTCACGTGGGCAAACAAAGCCAGGATAACAAGCTATGTAAATGCTAACCAGGGCTGCACAATACTGGAGAAAAAGATTTGATAACTCATTAAAAAAAATTCAATGTAATTTAAATATTTAAATATATTTAAAACTGAAAATAATATAACAAACATAAGTGTTTCACATCATTTTTATGAGAAGAAAGCATCCCTACAATTTTTAGAAGTGAAGAGCAGTGTTTAACTGTAGCATTACATAAGTAAGTGTGATTTTAACAGTGCATACGCATTTCGCGATTTGTACATTGCGATTTTGTACTAAGATTATTTTGATATATTGTGCAGCCCAAATGCTGACTGTAGCTCAAGGTCTAGAATATGGATTCTGTTGTGAATGAAGTAAGGTAAGTGTGCGGCCACACAGAATTATACTGGGGGTCGATTCAGCTGCAGAAAACAAGGACAAAACTCTGTGCATTCCACATTTAATGTCATTCTCTTTCTAAAAGGGCACTTTAAATTCTTTATGTCAGTACTAGGCCAACTCTACATTGTTATTATAATGCAAGGTGTCATTTTAAAATCAATATACAGTATGTGAACCAAGCTTTAGACTTTGCTATAATGCAAATTATATATAATTTTTTTACAAAGAAATGGGAAGTAACACATTGAATTAAACATGACATTTTGTAGTAGAAAAACTGAAATACTTTATCTTGGAACACGTGCTCCAATAAACTTTGTAAAAAATGATTTCTTAAAGTGGTAAATAAAACATTATATTGTAAAAATTGTCTCCAAAGTCGAGCCCTTCTGCCATCTGTAGGCTCTCTGTACCTCTGTAGCAAGATGGTCTGGAAGCAAACAGAGAAAATGCGTCACCTCATCCTCCTCAAGCAGCAGTACTCGGTTTTTCAAGCCTGACCATGGTAGGCTGCCATTGGCATCAATACTCAAAGAGAATAGGGAGGAGGGAAGGCAGCTTCTGCTCGAATTAGTGATACTCCACATTCGCCCCAGAGAGCTCTGAAGTCACGGATGTGCAAAGATAGGATTACCGCCAAAGATATTCAAGCCAATCCTCGAACACCCACAATTATGGGCCGAGAGGCACAGCCATATACGCTCATAGAGCAGCAGCACTTGATTTACTTTCTTGTGTGCTTATACTGAACACAAATCAGTGGCGTTATGCAACACCAGCTGTTGCCTCCCTTCAGTAACTGCTGCGTCAGAGGGAGATCGCATTGTCGCTCTAAAGGGAACCACAATTCCATTTAATCCTTCCAGCCCTTTTAACCATCACTGACTACATGTGCACAATGTGTTTAACACAATCTGGACAAAACACCTCAAGAGACCCTATCCTCTCAGTTTACAATTTAAAAATAAATAATATTGGCATTGTGGGAGGAAGCCCACTAATTTACAAAATAAAAAAAGTAAATATCTGGGTTACAGTGAGGGACCTCTTGAATGGAGCCAATCCGTAAACATTAAAATCCTCACAATTTCATTAGTACACAAGACATAAACAATGTGTGTTAACATGATTTTTGAAAAGAAAAAAGAAAACCTTCCCAACCATTTCAGTGTAAAGTTATATCCAGTTTTGTAAATATCCAATTGTGTAAAAACTAAGTGTTTTTAGCGCAATTTTCCACCGCACCAATCTTGCACTTCTATCTACTCCTCAACCAGACCACCTAGAGACTTCGGGTTTTCGGCATTATGTTAAGGAAGGTCTAATCTCGGGAACGCACAAAAAAAATCCAGGAAAAGATTTACTATCTCTTAGTGTTGTGATCCCATGACGTGAGAAAATTGCGCTAAAACACTCACTGAGTTTTTATTACTTGTTTATAATATTACAAGCATCACTTTTCTGATTTTAAATCCTTCTAATATTGTCCCTATTCACTTCCATTGAAAATGTCTCACTCTAACTGAAAGAAAAGGAGAGATGAGTTGAAATAAAAATGAAAAGAATCCATAAGTGGTAGTCAACATTAGCCACAAATGTTGTTGATTGTGTTTAACTTGGTACTGAACCCAGAACATTTCTTTAATTTCTGAGTTACAGTATATCAAATGACTTTCCATGATTGTAAAAAAGAAAGAAATGAAAAGGTGGGCCCAGAATAGGAAGGGGGGCACTTTGAAGCAAAGTTTATTTTGCCTTGTTAATTCACCCCCCTTCATCAGAGCATGGGTTTTTTTGTGTCAGCAATACAGTACATGCCTGAATTCTAGATTTCTTGCAAATTAAAACTGCAGGCAGACTGTGTGCTTTAGCCTACTGACAAAACTGAAACCCTGGAAGTTGATGCTTGGCGCTCTGCAGATTTGAAGATCAGTCATTCTATTGTGCGCCCCCTGGACCAGAGGGAAGCAAGCAGAAAAGAGGATCTGTTTTTTTCCCCAAGCATTTTCATTCCCGTTTCCATCCCAAAGCATATTTCTGTCCTCCTAAAGGAACTGCTTCCAAAAAACAACTGTGCTGTGGTAACACAGACCAAAACTCTAATTACATTTATGGGCTTGCTTTGCAGAAGTCATAATTATACTACCTTTATTATGCAAATTAATAGGCTGATTTCAAAGAATTAATTACCCTTGTCCAAAGTTTGATTGGTAATTGGCTGTTTTCTGGTTCCAGCTATTTTTGCTGCTTTCTTTGTACAGTTGGGGCATTTCAGACTTAAAATTTTGAGAGGAAAACTCTGCAAAACAGAAGTGATTGCTTTCATCTTGATTATCAATACATGCCACTTCTTAAGTGGCAAGATCATTTCTACAACCCCATACTCGTGCAGTTGTAAATGAATAAATAAACAAAATTAAATTAATTGCTGCAACCCTTTTCTTATCACATGAGTGCCTTTAATTGGAGTCATTTGCATCGCTCATCTGATAGGACTAACTTAATTTGAAAGTCTCTGTTGCTTTTAACCTCCATAGAGCTGAAGGAAATCAGTGGAGTGAAGTGATGCAGCTTTAAGACAAAGACTCAACTTAATTCTTCCTTTTTATTCAGAAGGAGTCCACACAAAAACCCAGCAAATGGAATGCAAGAGCAGAGCAGTCACAATGGATCGCCTGAATGGGCTGAAATGAGTTAGCCGAACATAAAGAAGAGGATGAATAAGGACGGACCGCAAGACCCGGTGGATTAGTGGCCAGCGGAGGTGGGGGGTGATTCTGGAACCTGAATGAGAACTCTCAGGCCAATCAAACTCAATCAAACCAAACTCTTAACCTCTGCTGGCGGATGACCTCGAACATAGAAGCGCCTCTTCTCCTTCTGCTCATAATCATGACTTAAAGACTCGAGAGATAATCACATACACGGTTTCTGTGGACGGAACATATTTACTGTAGACACTGGAAGAAGTCAATATTCGGTCTTTTAAATAGGTCAGAATGTAACAACTCGCCGCATTGTACAGCAAATCTAGACGGCGCACATATGTAGCTGAGACATCTCAAATTATCACCAAAAATATCATCTAGTAATTTAAGACTTTATCTGGTTTTTGTCATCTAGATTTTGTTCTTTCGCAGGTGTTGTCCCACCATGTGTGTGCTATCTGAGAATTGCACATGTAAATGCCTGTTGTGACTACTTTCTATAAAAGCATTAGTAGGCCATACTTTTACTATCTGAGGATGTATGACATTATGAAGCTGTGCCAAACACTTAAGCACATGATAAGCACATCAAGAATGACATTCTGAAATTGTGACAAACACTTAAAGAAATGTCAAGCGCTTCAGGAGCAGAGCGATAGGATACAACAATCCTCTGACCATGCTGAGAGACAGCTTGAAAATATAAGCAGCCCTCTTTTCCACCCATTTAAATTTAACCGTTAGGTATACGAGATGACAGATTGCAAATTTTTCGCTTGCGTACCGTAGCTTTTATCTGATAGCTACAAAAAAAGAAAGAAAAACAATAGGATAGCATAAGCAAATTACTGTGAGGCTTATTTCCTCACTAAGCTCATTTTCCACTGAAATGCTCTTCCAACATCACAGATAAGGCTAGGAAAACACTCAAAGCTCGACATCTTGTTCTCTGACAGGGTGGATCAGAGCAGAGCTCCTCGTGCACATAAGAGGGGGTTAAAGCAGAAATAAAGCCAACACCAATCCCTCAAGACTCCCAGCGCGGATGTTGGGTGCGCCAGACGGGAGAGTCAGGCCCCCAGAAGGCTTCGTTGGCGATGTTCAGCCACAGAATTGCTGTAAGTGCCTCGTTAAATGCCGAAACCAGGAAAACAATCGTGTTAATGAGTGAGAATGCCAGACGTCACAATGCATTCAATCGAGCGGGGCTCTGAACCTGGCCCCTGGCTCCTCGGCCAGAGCTAAAAAGACACAATATTACAATTAGCATGCTGATTAGCACCTGCCCAGACTCACTGGGAATGACAGGGGGCTAATGACAAAGTGAGCCAGTGTTGTATATCATGTTCATTGGTAAATATCAACCACTTGGTATTCAGTGTGCCCGCATATGTGCCCTCTTCAGAAAAAAAGGAATTGTTTAGTTGAAAGCAAGACTGAGGGAGACTGGTGTGTCTCATTATTTCCATCCATGTCTGAAAATCAGAGCTGCAAAGCCTTTAATTGTCCACAACATACATTTAATGAGCAGCTTTTAGACACAAAACGTCCTGTCTGTTATGTTTTATCACTAATGACGCAACTTGCTTTTCATATGAGAGGAGACTCAAACAATACTGAAAATATCTACAGTAACAACAACAGCGGGAATATCTGATGATGCAAAAAGCAAAGAAACTCTCAGAGGGTGGGTCGGGAACTGGCTTTATATGCGGTTAAAAGGGCAACCTTGTGAGATTACTACATTCCCTGTGTTGAGTTTATTTTTTATCACAGCATTGTTTATCACCTCACTTCCTGTTCCAAGTGAATCAATATGCAGTCAATCTCGAAGCAAGGAGAACGCATCGATTTGCTTCTTAAGGCTGTACAACCTTTAATCTCCTGAAACGTCGCCGAGCCCCTGAATGCTTTGAGGACACTTTATGCTGGACTGTGCAAAAGCTAAACAGGGCAGGAAATCTATGCACAATCAACAATCCAGCCTCTTACGGCTAACCTAAGGGCAAAAGGTGGAGCGTGTTTTGGCTCTGTTGAGGCAACCTATAAGCTGAGATTTAACTCTTTATTGATTCTCCACAGGAAATTCAGGTAATTTCCCTGCATTTGTGTAGAGCGTGTGAGTTTCAGTTGCACAACGGTGCATAAACTTAAGTGTCACTAAAACGAATAGTGTGAATAGTGTGTATCACTTGAAAATTGTGTTTGCCCCAACTCTGATTTACTGTGAATACATTCAAAATGTATTCTACCATTGTTTTCTCTGATTGCGAGTAGGAAGGTAATTATTTCTATGAAAGAACAGGATGAAGATGATTTTTGGTAATAGGTTTTTCATGAGGGTTTTTGTGGCAGGCTTTGTGAGATGCCAAGGCCAATGAATATGTACACTGTCCGCTGTTTGATAAAGTTTGAAATTAATTAGTGGCTGCTAAACAACTGAACTCATCAGGCCTGTATTTATGAGACAATTCCCCTGAGTGTTTGGGGAATAATCCAGAAGTTTGAGCTGCTATCCATTATTAATTAAACAAGGACAAGTTAGTTCTCATGTCCTATGCATACCACTGAATTTAACAGCACAATGAGTCACATTATACTCTGTTTTATACCAAACCCTGATCAGGCCTTTGTTTCAGATGAAAGCAACTAAAACAACTTTGAAGAAAATGAAGACTACATTGAAGAAAATGAAGACTACAGCAAAACACAACAATTTTGCAGCATATGCCTTGAGAATAAGTAAACAAATATGTCTATTAGGCAGATGTGTCTGTTTGTCAGCCATTTAAATGATTCATAATTTTTAACATTATTTAACAGGCTTCAGTAATCCAAAGAGAAAGATCACTAATTTTGTCAGAGAACATAAATGTAGTTAATTTTGTCATATTTTTCTAATTTGGTCTTATCAGTCTAACTTCATCATTTTAACCATTATACACAATGATTAAAATGACTATCACAATTATATAAATCGTAATCTTCATTACAGAGCATGATTTTTTGTCATGAGAAATTTATTTTTAAATTTCATCAGGTTGCACTTTCACCTATAAGCACAAATCAAGGAAATATCAACTCGTTAGCATGGTTTATTTTGCACATTTTTAACTTATCTAGTTTCCCGATTCATAAAATTAGAAAAAAAAGAAAAAAAAAAAAAGACTTGCATTTATACCGCAATCAGTCACAAACAATATGGTCAAGAGCCATGTTTGGATTGATTAGTTCATCTCTCAGAAAGTTTGATTGCAGATTTAGTCGCAGCAAACAGCACAAGGCCTTGTGAAGAAACAGACTGACTGTATCACACACATGGAATCAAAAACTCCAGCGTACATGTTTGTCTGTGTTTTCCAATCATCTGCTCTTTTTCTACAGTGTAGGGACACTGATACAGATTTGTTTTTGTTTTTTCCTTTTTAAGAGGAAAGCTCTGATTGGTGGATTTCAACTCTTGACATCTGCCAATCCCAAGCATAGAAGCTTGTTAAGGCTTGTTAAATACAGTCTATTTTTTTTTTTCTGAAAAAGAAATATTTGGTAAAAGTTTTTTTTCGTCAACATTTTTTTAAAAGCTGAACTATTATTAATATGATAACCCATCTTTAAAAAACAAAAACAAGGAAGAAAACTTGATTAAACTCATGCAATTCTTAAACCTTAATGATGTCCCGAACCTGTAGGACAATTTATTCTACAAAACACAAAAGATGATATTTTGAAGAACATCACAAATGTCTCAGTTTGTTTGGACCCTGCTGACTTTCAACTTATGGACCAAAAAAAAAAAGCATTTTGCATCTTCTTTTGTGTCCTACAGAAGAAGAAAATAGTCATACAGGTTTGGACAGATTTTTCATTTTTGAATGAACAAGCCCTTTACGTACACAACGTGCAGTGGTCTCCTCACTTTTCATTCAGATTGCAGGCTCAAAATGAAGCATACTTCTTGCACTGGGATTCAAGAGCTGTGCATATGCTATCAACATATTTTAGTGTGTTTTTTCTTTCCGAATAATGCAGATGTTCAAGAACTGTTTATGAATATGAGTGCAATGAAAACTGTTTGCTTCCAGTAATTTTTGTTCAAAACAAACATGTAACTGGTTCTGAATAATTTCAATCCTAGACTTAAATATAATCTACTCATTATACACAGAAACTCACAAATCTGTAATAAAACTTCAATGGATCTACAGGGTTTATTTCCAGCTTTCTAGACACTCGTTCTTCCCTCTTGCCATCTGCTAAGAAAACATGAATAAGCGGGTGCATTATTTAGCAATTAACGAAAAGTACACTAAGTGGGTGATTTTAATGATTCATAAACTTCTTTTTGCTGGAAATTACATTGCAGGACCTAAATAGGCACTCTGCAAGGGTTTATTGGTTGGAACAAGACTGAAGCACATTTATTTGGACTGCCTAAACAAGTGATGACACCGAACATACATTATACTGCACGAAAAACCGTGTGAGCATAACAAAACTCAAACAGAATCAGGGTAGAACAAAGTATCCACCTACACCACATCCAGTGCACTATCGCTCCCCATTAGAGACTACACGCACGCCCCACTCTTAGCACTTTATCATGGTCCTTAAATAGGGCAGTGGAATTATAAAGGAAGTCATTAGATTTAATTAGACCAATTAGATCCAAATTGGAACAGAATGATGCAGGTACATGCCACCAAACAACATGGCACAGATACAGTGAATCCTAATTGAAGTGCAGACTAGACAGAGGAAGGGATAAAAGACAAACAGCAACAGGCACATTTACGAATAAAATGTAGCCTCAAAAACAACAGAGACACCATTCCCGACCCATATATGCATGCATCAATCTCACAGAGAACTGGGGACCACACTGCCTTTTTTGTGATTGGCAGTGTTTAGAAGAAAACTGCAGGCCTCCCTCCCCACAGGTTCAGCTGATTATTCTCAAAAGACAAGCCGAGCTGCACCATAATCTCCGTGTTTCCATGGGGTCCTGATTGTAGCACAGCCCTGGAAGTTTGATAGAGCAAACTTCAAAGGAATGAGCAAGGTAAGGTGCCTGCTCTCTCGGGATTGCGGTTGTGCAGGCGAGGGTATCGAAGCATGAATTATCTATTAGTGTGACTGATATTACAGCAGGGGCCCTATTTTGAGACTGAAATAGACATATATATCATGAACTTGTGGCTGCGTGGCGTTTTTCGTGCTGCCACTAAAGGCTGATAATCTAACGGAGTCATTAGACCACTCTTATTAGACCACATTCGATGAGCCATGGATGCACATAAATGGTACACGTCAAAACACACAGCACAATTGAAATTACATTTATATTCACAAAAAATAAAAAATAAAAAATACACATCTTAAAAAGAAAAAAAAATAGTCTATTCATGCTGGAAAAGTACTAGTGAATCCATAGTGAAAAAAAAAAAAAACCTTTAACTGCATATAAGACTTTAACCTACCGTGAAAATCAGCATGAAGACAAAACTGCCAACTGAGCAAGCTTTTTTTAGGCAAATTTCAAAGAAATGTGGGAGGAATCTCAAAGATCTGCAATAATATTCAGTGTGCACAGGCTCAGCATTTGGCAGACAGTTGCGCTTGAAGAGAAGGTACTAGATGATCCAAGAAAAACATTGTCGAGTCCCTTTCACAACAATGTACACAAGGCCAAACACTTCACAGCCACAATTTGCAGTACACAATAATGAGCGCAGCACATCACTTACGTATCTCCATAATTTTCAAGCTGTGAAACGAGACCCTGTGGAATTAAAATATGGCATTTGTGTGGAGATCGTATTTTTGTCATCAACCACCACTTGCTTTGTGGACAACCATCCCAACTGCTTTAGAATACCACTGGGAAGGGAAGCCAAACGTTATAATACATCATAAAACTTTCATTTCATCATTATCTACTCTGTCTCTATATCTGCTTTATGTTCATCTGACTTGAATTTCACATGCTACTGTATGCCCTGAACCATAATCTTCCAATGCTACAACAATTTCCTCTTTTCTCAACCCAGAAAGGGTAGCTTGCCATCCTATCTGTGCCTTCTGTCTTGTTACTGTTCAGGGGTGACTGTCTGACCTGAAGAAAAAAAAGCCAGATGGCTTCTTTAACTAAGCTCTTGTCTGAAGCCCAAATATGTCTGTTGTCAGCACAGTAGGGGGACAAAAGAAGAACCCCCTAAAATAGCAGGATTAAAAAATCCAGATTGGGAAGATTTTGTCTACATGGCATAAGTACACGAGGAGTGTTGCTAGTCAATTGCATGAGCCTTTAAGACCCTAAGGCAAGCTAATATCCTTTATTTCATCACACTTATCACGAAATCATATCGAGTATTTAAGAATCCACAAATTAGTGGATTAGACATCCTAGCAAAAAAGATGATTAAACAAATCTTCATGCGAGACAACATTGGTGACCGGATTTTTAAAGTCTAGTTAAACCGATGACATACTCACAAAAACAGATATTTTAAGCTGTAAATATACCATTTAAAAGTTGGGGTCGGTAAATTATTATAATTTTTTTCATTCATTTTTGAAAAGTTGATCAAAAGTATTATATTGATTTACCTAGATTGTTGGAGTGTATGAAATACATAATGTATATAGTAGGGCTGTGCAATTAATTGAATTTTGATTTCGATTTCGGCTCCCAACGATCACCAAAATAGTACAATCGAGTAAAAATGATTATTTTGCCATGCTCTGTTTTGCAAGAACACTCTTATTTTGTCTTGTGTTCTGAATGAAACACGCACAAGCACATCCGCCCATCCCGAAGCCGTAAACTCTCTCAGCTTGAATGTTTAAACTGATAAGACTTAAAAAGAAGTGAAAATGATTATGAACTTTAAATGAAATGAACTTTAGTTACGATGCAATGCTGGCCCGATTGTGCAAGTGACAATTCCGTCATGTCCCGACTCCTAAACGCAAGAGTGTAGTTTCGACGCTTGCCTTGTCCAACCCATTTTGAGAGACAGAGAGAGAGAAGATGCAGCACCGCTGAACACTCATGCGGTTCGTGAAATTGCGTCGTTTTAAAAGTTTTAAAAATTATTGATTTGATTTTATAATCTGTGTGGATTAATTTAGGCTACTCATACAATCTACATGATAAGTGAATCAATGTTTGCGGGGGAATTTCCCGCATTATAAGTGGTAGACCTGCGGGAATTATTAAAATACTCATTTAAGTATTATCTGTTATATTTATTTTAATAGTTCAAAAAGTACAATCAATGTTCAAATTTCATTTTTTTAAGAATTGTTGAAAGGTGTCTTTGATAACACTTTACAATAAGGTTCATTAATTAGCATTAGTTAACTACCTTAGTTAACATGAACTAATAATGAACAATACTTCTACAGCATTAATCAGTTAATATTAATTTCACCATTTATTAATACGTTATTAAAATGAAAGGTTGTATTTGTTAACATTAATTAATGCACTGTGAACTAACATGAACAAACAATGAACAGCTGTATTTTTTATTAACTAACATTAAAAAAGATTAATAAATACTGTAACAAATGTATTTCTCATTGTTAGTTCATGTTAGTTAATACATTAACTAATGTTAACTAATTAACCTTATTGTAAAGTGTTAACTAGGCTTGTTGCGATAGTCGGTGTTACCGGTGATACACGGTGTTTAACCCACCTACCGGTCATAGCACTTGACCACCGGCACCGTCCCCATCGTGTTGAAGTTTTAGCCTATAGTAATAAAGCACTTAATTCAGTTAGTGACTACGTGCCTTCGTAATTTAGCGTAAGCGGAACGAGCGCCGCAGTAAAGCAGCAGGTGTCCGATTTCATTTATCATTTGAGGAGAGTGAGGCGAGCTAACTGGTAAAGGATGGCGGAAGATCTGGTTTCAAAGAGAAATGCAAACGTGAGTTTAATTTTTATATTAGTTTTTTTTTGCACTTAAGTGTCCAGTGATTATTCAGGTAGGCTACCTTATTTAACGAAGTTTTTGATGTTCGTTCGTTTCATATTCGATGGTTGTGCGGTGTTTTTTTTTTTTTTTTTTTTTGCTGAAAAAGGCAGGCACTTTATTTAACGAATAGTGATTTTTTTTATATATAATTTCTTGTTTGATACTTGCGCGATGTGTGCAGTGGTTCGTTTTGTTAATAAATGCACTTTAAAGGTGTTTCATAAGTGCTTTTGTTTAGTTTTTACATGGTGTGTTAAGTTATTATTCATTTTGCAATAAAGATGTGTGTAATACAAGCGAGTGTCTTATTGTTTTGTGTATTTTTATTAAGAATAAAATAAATTAACCCATGATTAATTCAAACAAATGCTACTGAATTGCCGCTAATTAAAGTGAAAGTAAATTGAGACGTGTGCACGTCCGCATTTTCGGCCACCCGAAATCCCCGACACGCAACCCCGGTGACACCGGGATTACCGTTTTTTTTACACGTCGATTAACCGGTGGAAAAAATCCGTCACCGCAACATCCCTAGTGTTAACGTGTCATTTTAATAAATGCAACACGTTCCCAAAATCATGTGAAACAATCATGTTACATAATCGTGATTTCAATACTGAACAAAATAATCGTGATTATGATTTTTTCCATAATCGAGCAGCCCTAGTATATAGGCCTATAGGCAACAGTGTATGTGTTATCATTTAACCTATATTCTTGAACACAAAAGGCTTTCATGGCAGCAAACTGCTGCTGCGCTGTACTCTAGGTAACAAACATAGTACCAAATATTTTGAAATGTTTTAATATATTGATTGAATACAAAAAAAATTGGATTGCCTTTTGATTTGTAATGTTATTCTGAATAAAGGTATTATAATATTACTAACTAACAGATTTATGTATATAATAACTATATTATATAATTATAATATCATTAGTAATTACTATAATTAGTAATATTTAGCACTAATGCATGAATATAGATATTACAATATAGTATAATCCAGAGTAGAAATAGCCTATTAAATTACAAACAGTAAAAATGTAGTTATACAGTACTGTTCTGTATACTGTAAATTGCATTACATTAATATATTTTTAATATTGCTGTCAATCGATAAAAAAGCTTATTTGTTTCATAACTAATGTCAAAGTTTTTAATATATTTTTATATTGTAATAATTGAATCTCCAAATTGATGTAAAAACAACATAAAGACGGTATATTTTAAATATTTGTTTAATGGCATCTTTTTATACGGATGAAGGCCAGTATCACCGATACCAATACTGATACTGATGTCTCATTGAATTAGATTTTTTTTTTCTCAATTGTAGCCATTAATAATAGCTGTTCAACATTACAGTATAATTGAAAGATATCAAATTTAATATTTATTAGGCTTAATATAACACCGTGTTTCCCATTCATTGATTCATCTGTGGCGGCCTGCCACAATATCAACTTTGTCCGCCACAAATAGATTTCAGTACTTCCCATTAACCTAGAATGTGGCGCCCGAAAATCTCATAATAACATAAAAGGTCTTATGTTGTGTTTTGCGTCATTGCTGTCAGTGAAACAAACTAAAATTGAAAGCACGATAAATCTTTTTGTCCTTATCAAAAGACTGTCTCTTTGAGCTGCGCAAAGAGAAGTGCGCACTTCACTCAAGTGATCAGCTCAGTTCACAGTGAATGAATGCAGTGAACTCCATGGCCCTGTCCCAAATGGCACCCTAAGCACTCACGGTCTTCCTACGAGTCCACACTTACGTTACGTAATGCCATTTTGACTCTCGGGAAGAAGTCTGCTGCAGTGCTCGCATCAGTGCGGGCTTGGAAAAGTGTGCATTGACGGCGCATATCGACCGCAAAGGGGGCGCTCGCAAGCACCCTTCTGAAACCTAAATTGAAAAGTTTTCATTGTTTTGACTCATGTAACCTTGTAAATGGTGCTTTAAGATTTTCAGGTAGTTCTAACAGGTAGGACATAAATATATATTTTTTTCCCTTTTGCTTTGATTAGTAATGACTGTCTGTCATTACTAATCAAAGCAAAAGGGAAAAAAAATATATATTTATCACAGCAGCAGGTTTATTAGGCTGCTGCCACTTTAAGACCTGCCGCTGCTGCACATCACACAGATCTGATATGCATCCCCTTTTCTCACAACTCTAAGTTAATTTAAGACTTCATTTAACTCATTTGAGATTGTGCATTCGAGGATACTAGACAAAATGGGAATTTTGGCATAATTTTTTGTTTTTGTCAGTTCAAGTGCTGTCTGAAGCTTAATTAAACTGTTAATGTTTTATGCATTCATTTGATTACCACCCTTTTGATATTTTTGTATTGAATCATAAATCCAGATAAATTAAAACAATTTCTGAAAACAACATTTCGTATTATTGTAAAAGTAATAATAATAAATTAAGTTGATCAAGTTTTACGAATTCAATTGATTAGAAATGCTTTTTGATTGTTGAAATGTAATTAAACTATTAAAATGAAATCCAGAAAAACGTAAAACACAGAATGTGGGGGAAAAAAAATTAACATTTCATCATAGGGCCCTAAAAAATTATTTTTGTTCAACTTTCAATACATTTTTAGTTAAATTGTATAAGTTTCATGATTTCAATTAATTAGGCATGCTTTCTTGATTTTTTAGGATTCTTTGAAGAATAGAATGTTCAAAAGAACAACATTTATTTGAAATAGATTAAAAAAAAAAAAAAAAAAGTGAATGTACTGTCACTTGATCAAATGCATCCTTGCTTAAAAATATATACACGAAAGCCATTTTCTCCAGCTTTGAAATGGTCCAAATGTTAAGAACCAAACCACTTTTATAACAAACTCAGTAGATAAATAAGCACGGCATGAACATTTCTACATTCCAATTTGCAGATCTGACTTGTGCGCCAATTCAGTGCTCGAGCATCGCTGTGAAATGAACATAACTACCCTCATAATAACCACACCACAAAAACGGAGCTGTAGCCAGAGACATTCACGCATTAAAGGTGACACTTGATTCTGGGGTCACAGAGCACACATAAAAGAAACTTCATAAGAAGCTCAGCAATAACTTTAATGCAGCATAGGACAGTTCATTCCTGCTCTAAAGGACACCCTGGGAATGCTATGCTGAAATAAACTATATCTCCCTAGGCCTAGAGTCTCTTCTTTATGTAAAAAGCACAATAACTGTCTTTGCTGATGGACAAATCTGACAGGGACATCAGTGGATGACAAAAATGACTGAAAGCAGCTTATTCCCAAACACTACTGCGAGTCCATCAATGTGCTCTGAGTGACCGGATTACTGAATATCTGTTCAGGGAGTGCATAAAAACACATGATTACAGGCATTTGGGGCTCGGTGTCTGCTATTCTATTTTAAAGACGAATAGATTATTTTACAACACTGTTTTAATGCATAAGAGTAACCATGTTTTTTTTTTCAATAAAATCCATGTTTTGTAGTTTTTGCTTCAGTTGGTTTTTATATTTGCTTCAGCGTAAAACTTCACTGTAATCAATGGCATAGCGTCTGGGCATGCACGTGCAAATGGGCCCGGGCGGATTGAGGGTCCGCCCAGGGGAACCTTTTAATTAAAACGAGAGAATTCCTTTTTAATTCATGGCCACGATAAATATATTTTTGTATTCATGTCATGTGCAGAAATTTCCAGTTTCTCCGTAATTTCTTGTGCATTTGTTATTTTTTGCACACCGTGGTTGCCGTAGAACTACGGCATCATTTTTTTTAACGAGTCGACGCTACATGACTGTGCCAAATTAAAAAAGAAAACATTGTGAGAGGTTAGTGGAGAGATACAACAAAGACTTCCACAACAGTTGTTCACATTCCATACAGCCTTTAAAAGACAAATCTCTAGGATGAAAACAGTTCAAGATTTGGCCAGTTTTTTTACTGTTGAACAACTATCACATTTAGCTTCAGCATCATGTGCACCGTTTTAGTTCTCTTTTTTACCATTCCGGTTCCTTCCACGAAGCGCTCATTTTCAAAGCTGAAGCTAATAAAAAATTATTTAAGGAGCACCATGTCGCAGAACAGACTACCGGGACTAGTAATTCTTTCCATTGAGAATGCACAAAGCCGTGAATTAAACACCAAGGACATCGTGGATGAATTTGCCTAAAGAAAGGCCTGGAGAATGCAACTAAAATTAGTGAGTAGTTTTGTGTTTTTACATTTTGGGCCACTGTGCTAAGATCGTTTGCATGTAGTAGTTTAGTATTAACATTGGCTGAGTCTTGGTTATTTTTGACTTTTTTGTAGTTCCATTCTAGGGTGTGTTTCCCAAAAGCATCATTGGCCAACTATGATCGCAATTTCCATTGAACTCTATTGGTAACGACGGAACTTGCGACCATAGTTGGCTTTGGGAAACGCACCCCAGGTTGTGAAAAGTTGTAGGGTAAAGTGTGTTTTATTTATGGTATTGTTCGGTATGGTATTTTCTTGATAGGCTACAGTGAACATCTATAAATGTAAATATTTTTGGCATATGGACCCGGGACTAACTTGCTATGCCACTGACTGCAATACTATGTAGATTTGCAATACTGGTTCTCTGCACATGCACAGTATCTACTTAACTAATGCGGCACTCTACACCCATCTGTCTAGCTCATTTGTACAAAACCCCTAACTGTAAACAGTCTGTGATTACTGACTATATTTTAGGGATGAGTCACAATAGTCCAACAACCACCTATTTAACACTATTTTGTTTCTTTCCCTGCCATGGACACAAGTAATAAACCACTTGACTTGACTTAAGATTTATAAGGTAAGGCTGCTCTGTTTTTTGGCACATATTGCACAAAAAAAAAATTTTATCCTAAAATGTTTCAAGGGAATCCAGATCATTAATAACAGTTAAATGCAATTCTAACCTGCCTTTGATACTTACATGAAAACTACAATCCCTGTGGCAAGTTAGCAAATACAAACACCATTTTTAATCTGATGTTGACCCAAGACATGCCACTTCCAGAGTACTGAGGAATTCTTGCCGTGTGGTTAGATGAATCGCAGATCACCCCAGCGGGCCACCGTACAGCATTTCACCAGACACAGAGATTACAGCCTGACCTATTTTGTTTTATTAGGAAAAACGAATCCTTTTGACATAGTAGGTCAGAGGAGCCAGTACAAATGGCTAAATTTGTTTCATTGTAAAACAAACATTGCCTGTATTCACTGCCTTTCACATTTGCTCTTCAAGTGTGACCTGATAAAATAATATTAATAAACACTAAGGTAGTGTGAAGGGGACAGAATGATGAGTGTCAGCCGTGCTGATATAAAGCCCCGGCGATCTTAAATAAGTAGATGAAACGGGGAGTGAGATACAAATTGTAATGTACCCAATGATTCAATGTCAGACCACAATAAAATGACAAGCACAAAAAATAGGCTAGCCAAGCGCTTGTGCATTGGCTGTAATGAATGGACTGAAACTCCAAAAGATTGCGTGCACATTTATCTTTTTGTCTGCATGCTGCGACTCAAAGCTACAAAAAGCTCTGAACAATACAAGCTGTGAACAAAGAGAACTATCAAAGAACAAATTGTTATCCAGAAAGAAGAGTCAACAATTTCCAAGCCATTTAACATCTTCAATGGATCCAACAAGTTCAATTCTTGCTGGATGGACTAAATATGTAATCCAGCGTCTTGAGATTTCCGAAAAATGAACAGACCAACCTCCAAGCATTTGACTGTAGTGATTTCTGAACCAAAGAGTCATCTTTTATCTTCATGTGTACTGCAAGAGGAAAAACTCATTGGTGCTTATCAGAGAGCACTAAATCCTTATTTGTACAGCTAGAAAATGAATGGATGTGCCTCCCAAGGGACCTTACTTTATGATAACATATACATTACATATCTCCTGTCTCTTGATGGGAATAGATATATTTTGAGAAAAGAGCAGCGATTAACCTTATACACAAGACATCTGAGTGGGTGAATTGGTCTTAATGGTAATGCTAATGGGTGCTAGTAATCTCTATTTAATGAGAACTTGCTCAGTGTGAGCTGCAATATAATGATGAGTTAAACTACTCCATCATCAGCAGCTCTCCAACAAAAGATGGGATGTGGGAAGTTGTGGTGGTGCTGTGTTTCAAAATTTGACCCTTTGGTTCATCAGCTGTCTGCAAAACAATTTAACAGTCACACTGAGCGTTAAAAAACAGTCTCAGCTTCCACCAAGCATCAAGGCGCAACTGCATAATGACATTAGAAATAATGTTCAATGAAACAACTCAATGATTGAAATAAATTGCTTTTTTGTCTGCCTCTAAAATTAAAGGAAACAAATAGATAGCCTAATACATAAATATGTAAAATGAATATTTAATATAATCTATTTATCTGATAATGTAGATTAAGATATGAATTAATAAAAAACTTGTCTGATGTCTGAGAACTGAGAAATGAACTGTCTGAGATCTACTAAAATGCAATTCAGTGTCTGAAGCATTTTTTAAAACATGTTTTGTTTGTTTTGGGAGATACATGGAGCGGCTGATTGCATGACAATGAATTCTTGGGGATTCTCTTACTCAGCAAAGAAGCATCCCAGTTTGGCCTCTGTACAATAAAGCATCCTTGTTGGATATTTCACCCAAACAAAGAGCAATTTAGAAGAAATTAGGATCAAACAACTCATATGCTGGTCAGCATGTATTTTGCCTTCGTGGCCTCCATTGTGCAGAAACAAGGGAATGTTAACAGAATTTTAATCAGGACACAACTGCCTTTATTTACTGAAATACAAACATAATTTAATCCATGAGCCATGTTCACAATGGGTTTGAATAGGGCTTTTGTCTTTGTCAAAGTCAATGAGTTCAATGATCATCTAGTGGTTGAGTTTTGTATTGTTTTTAGCATCTTGACTCATCAATCATTATCATCACGTCTGTCAAAGTGGTGTTTAGGCTGAGGCACAACCTGACCTTTGCTTAAAGTATATTTCTCCAATTCAAAACATCCAATCCAGACGACAATTTGTCTCTCCCTGATTTTCTATTCATGACACGCACAGTATTTCATTTTCAGTCACCAAATAATTGAGCCATGCCATAAACTTAGCAACTGAGCGAAATGGTATAATAGAAATATACACCATATGACACCATAAGAATGTGTCATCCACTCACACAAGTATAACAAAAACATTACCAATAACACCAGTAATCTCTCTAGATACAGTCCAAACTGAAAGAATTAAGAGAGCATAGTCTCTCCTTGTGCTGTCATTTTTACAGAGCAAAGCAACCAATCAATAGTGAGGCGGGCATGGCAGATTCCAGCCGTAATCCTCAAAATATTCTTATGTGGATTAGCTTCTCCCCCAGCCATTTTCATTTTCACTCTGTAAGGTATTAGTCTGACAGCCAAGTGGAGCAAAACAAATAATAGACACTTCAAATGGGAAGAAACGTCTAATAACAGCAACCTGGTTAAGCTGCTGCTTGCCTTTCCTCTATTTCCATATATACTTGTTTGCTGCAGGCCCTAAACAAATGATATGTGCTATACATTGTGTACCAAATGTTCATCTAATTTGAAAGCAGTATCACTAGCTAATGGAAAATTAAGGGATTCCTTGAAATTTGAGACTGTCACAGCAGGGCTGTTAAGCATAAATCTCTGTCCTTTACATTCAAAGACATTGTGTGGAAACACAAAAGCACAATTAAACAATGCTTTAAGCCTCCAAACAATGGGCACAGAAGAGATTCCAAGCATTTGGAGTCAGAGGGGTAGTAAGAGTAAATTGATGGAGATTTTGCACAAGTTTGGAAGCAACAGTGATGGTTAGCTGGTATATAGGAAATGCTAGTTGACACATTATAAAAGGCATTTAAGTAATTGTAAGGGTTTGTTTTCTCTAGAAGTGAGGGTGCTAATGCAAACACAGTTCAAACCCTTTATCATATATCATATCATAATATTTTGCTACAGTCATGTAAACACAATAAAACCACACTGTTATACATTCAGACAAGAGTCAACTGTTTAATGAGCATAGATATGCCCCCTACGTAATATGCCAGAGTTTTTGTAAGAAATATTGACTGCCACCTACACACAGTTGTTCAAGTAATGATAGACTAACCACAAAAGGTTTGCTGAAATAACTGTATTACTCATCATCACATTATACTAACTCCACACTACAGATCAAATAATAGACGATATTGTAACATGTCGATTTCAGAATGATTGCAAGATCGCAATAATAATGTGTCTATTGCGCAAAAATCATTCTATGAGAAAATCAAGAAACTTGATAAGAAAACCGGTTTTTCATGCTATAGCCTAGCCTATCTCTGTACGCTATCGCTGGCACCAAGCACAGCAACGAAACGCATAAAGAAAGGTAAGGGTGAAGAAAGTCCCTTGTTTTGACACGATGTGATTTTCCAATCACAGACTATTCCTACAAAAGTGAAAGCAGCTTTATGACTGCACACGTTGTCCGAGCATCGTTATCCGGAGGGATAATAGACACCTACACTGAATACGAGCGACTCCAAGTTACAATTGTCGCAAAGGGACAAAACTACGCTTCCGAAGCGATGCTTATTAGCCCATGCAGCATCTGAGCAGAGGCAGCACGAGCATCGACCAAGACGTTATTATTTTACCAAGCGAAAAGACCTGCACTTGTTGACTACGTTTGAACACTGCGACTTCTGTTGACAAGAATGAATAGCCTATAGCCTACTATATAAAGAATAGTATTCTATAAAGAAAGCGGACATAAAATATAAGAGCGGGTAAATCAAAGGTCAGTCTGTTACTTAGAGACTGCGTTGAGTGACGGAGGAAAATCTTGGCAGTGCCACGAGCAACAAAACATCTCCTAAGCAGCGAAGACCATGCGAATTATTCTAATGTTTTCCCAAAAGTGATGTGTTTGTTTTAACCACAGCCCCTAAAGTTTGGATATTTATGTATCGAGAAATGAGAACAGTACAGAGAAACAGCGCGCGGATGCAGCCAGTTTAGAGCGAGCGGTCACACTCATATGCGCTACTCTGACTTAAAGGGACAGTTCACACAAAAATGACATTTCTGTCATTTATTCACCCTCATGTTGTTCCATGTGGAGTCCCAAAGCTGTATGACTATCTTTCTTCCGTGGGGCACAGAAAAAGACGCAAAAAAAAATGTTAGACTGAGAGCCTCGCGTCATTCACTTTCATTGCATCTTTTTCCATAAAATAAAAGTGAATGGTGACTGAGGCTGTCATTCTGCCTAACATCTCCTTTTGTGTTCCACAGAAGACAGACGGATTTGAAAGAACATGAGGAACAGAAAATGACGACCATTTTAAATCTTAGGAGAACTGTCCCTTTAAAACAAAAACATAAGGTGATAAACAACGACGTTAATGCGTATTCCTAAACTTATTCCTTAAACTTAAAGGAACTTATTTACATGCTTATGCGAGCTGCATGAAGCCGAAGCATCGCGGTCCGTGATGCTGCAACTGCTCCATCTTTTCACAATCCATTCCAATGACTTGCAAACTCGCAAGGACTCAAAAAGACTGCAATAAAAAAAAAATGTGATTCGAGAACCACAAACAAGAACAATGTCACTTAAAGAAAGATACACTGATAAACAAATCCATTACAATAATCCACTGGAACAGAAGCTGTTATTTCAGAACGCTGCTTTGCGTTCAATAAAGCTCCGTGTATGTTCCGCTCTCCAAAAGGCTGCTAATAGTGATAACATCTTTACAATGTGTCTGGTTCTAGCTTTACCGCAACTAATTTGCTGGTGAAACAATCTCAGTTCATGTAAGGAAGAGAAACAACCCGCTTCCCCCGCACGAGAGAGAGACCCGCAGCAAAAGCAACTGCAGACTTTATCGCGTCAAAGTTAACAGAAATGACCAGAAAACCCACATTTCACACGACCGCTTCAGTTTCGACAACACGTATCTAACTTTGTAACCCGTCGGTACTTTGAACTATCACTTTCAATCAAGACGCCACACTGTGTACAAATCTCCACAGGCGGCGAATGTCCGTCGAGCTGGCTCAACCATTTTTGCCTTAAAATACAAGCAGATTAAAAGAAAACCACAGTTCCTACCTGTATGGATAGCTGCCGAAATGGTGAATAAAATGAGGAGAGTAGCGAGAGATCCGTTGCTCGTGTTCGCCATGTTGGACACCTGCTTCATTCTGAAGCTCCGGAGTGAGTTGAGCTTCACCTAGAGCAACGGGAGCTGCGCGTTATGAGATGCTGGGAAAGGGCGGGAACAAACACCCATTCAAAAAGAACGTCAATGCATTTAATACAATCTTTATAGCCTACTGTACCGGGTCTCTTGATGTTATTGAACAGATTTTTTAAAAGACAAATTTGTTTGTTTCTGTAAAAACACCCTGTTGATCAGAAGAAAGAGGCTTCCCTGCCCCTCAAAAAAGAAAGTGCAATTGTAACTATTATAGTTTTCGGCAGAATGCCATCAGTGCAGTTACTATACAGTTAGCCTACCGTGTTTATTGTTAATAAAACCATAACTTAAACATATTTACCATTGTATCAATATGTATATTTTGGATATCATTCAAACTCAAACTATCATAATAATAACATAGCCTAATACATTTTTCAGTTGTAGCCAACTAATACCACTGCAGCTAACTATAACACAATATTTAAGTAGGAACATGGTTACCATGGGTGTTCACAATGTGCAACAGTGTAAGGTCTTTAGAGAAAAAGGGTGCCTCTAGTGGCGTTACCTCTGTCTCTTTCGCTTTCTCTGAACATATGCACAGACATAAAAAATCTTGAATGGAAGATTGGAATGGAATATATATTCCATTAGAAATACATATATTTAGGATCAAGGATTAAATGTTAACCGTGTTAATTTGGAAAAAGGTGCTGTAAATGCACTCAACTTTTTGAATGACATTGGAATGTAAAAAATTATATGATCAATAAGTTATGGCAACATATGTTATTACATTGCTTTAACTCATCAAAATAAGTTAATCAATTTAATAACATAATCAATCAATATTTTTTAAAGACAGTTTAATGTAATTTAAGTTGAAATGACTTAAACATCCAAGTTGATTTTACTTAATTTAAGTAAAATCAGCAACATTTTTTTTTCAATGCAAGTAATGCAAGGGTTTGAAAAAATGAAAGAAAAGTAAAGAAATTGATAAAAAAAAAAAATTGGAAATAAAAGTGAAAGTCTTGACTATGACATTACTGGAAGCACTGTTATTAGGTGTAATCAGTTCAAAAGTATTCAGAGAAAAAAAACTTCCTGTTAGATATTTCTTCCCTCAATATGAAAGAGACTTCTCATCAACATAATTATGTTGACTTTTTAATATAAGTTAATTGGGTGCTTTCTCAAATTGACTCGCAGTTGGAGCCAGGGTTGCAAATTGATAAGGTAATCCAGGTAGCTCTACCCTTGGTGGCTCATTATGCTAATTCACTTGGAAGGCTCACAGGGCAAGTGCTTTGATTTTCTGGAGATGAACAGGAATTAAAGAAATGTTTATACAAGACTCACATTTTGATGATACACCCTAATACTTATGGCTGAACATGCTTTTCCGTGTCTTCCTGGCTCAAATTCTTAGGGCATAATGACTGATTGTTCCTGGAAAAAACAGATAAATTTAGAAAGACTAAAATAGATGAAGTGCTTCCTCTTGAAGATTTTCTCCCTTAAGTTTTATTTTATAAGCATATAGTTCACTCTTCTTTAGTAGACAAAAGATCAGGGAAAAGTTTCTAACATTAAGATTTCTAAAGTTTTGTTGTATGATTAAAGGTAGGATCAAAGCTAAAACTTAAAATGTTATGCAGTCATGAGATACATAAGCACTCTTTCATATAGCTATTTCATATATGCTCTGTTGTCAGTGATGTAAAATTAATTTTAGAGTACACCTTTCCTTTAAAAAATATCAAAGCCTGGGTTAGATGAAAGAAACCCCCAAGAGTGGACAACAGACTTCACAATCTTATGTCAGAGCCAAACAGTCATGTTTTGACATTGCTGTCCTATAGGTTCTTTTTCTTAAAAAAAAAAAAACAGAAAAAAAAAAAAAGAAATCAGTATGAAAGCTCTTTAGTTAATGAAATCTTCCTGTTATTTATTGATTTGCCCCAAGGGGTTTGTTCTTGCTTGCAAATAAGTGATATTCATTTGGTATCAACACTAGAGTGCACACATTGTCCCATGATACTGTCTCAGCAGGGCTCCTCTATAATTATTCATTTAACGACTTTCTCAAAGCACATGATTGTGACGGGAAAAAAGGTATTAACCCTGTAATACCCAAATATAGAAAAAAATGAGCAAAAATTTTTTTGACCTCCCAGATATTGTTTTAGGAGGCCTCTGATGTAGAAATGAAAGCGTTTTCCGATTTTTTACGTTTTAGTAAGTTTTTAGGAAAATGTTGTAAATTTGCAACGTTGGCCATTGTTGGGAGCAGAACTTCTGTGTTTGTACTCACTTTGTCTGAACAGATATACAGAACATTTAAGCATTCATTTGCAGGGTTGATTGCTTACTTAGCCCCATAACAGTATATATCATGAGTAATAACCACACAACAATCATAGTTTTATGAATAAGCATTTATTAATAAAAAATATTGGAAAAAAAATATTTACAAAACTTTTCGTAAAAAAAAAAAAAAAACTGTGGTTTGAAGGCAGTCTGTGTTCACTTGCAGTGATAGTCCCTAAAACAGTTTTTTTTCATCTGTTAAGCACAGGCGAACATTGCACTTGCTACACAGTGTGTTTGTGTATCCATCATAAAAGACCTTTCTGCGCTGGTGGCATTCTGAAATGGAAAAAGTAAAAAATAATGAAGTTAAATATGTGAATAATACATATGGGTCTTACATTGTAGTAGATAAACTGAAAGAATAGACAGGGTGGTAGACCATGTGGGTAGAAATCTAAGTATTCCCATTAGCATGCCCATAAGTATTATAATTTCAATGAAGTGATAATCAACATTTCCATTAGCATGCCCATAAGTATTATAATTTCAATGAAGTGATAATCAACATTTTACTACATTCAAACAATACTGTCTATTGCAGCCTATTATGCTCTCTACTTATCATACTAAAGGAACACATGCATCCCCCCAGAGCACTTACAGGTTCACATTCAAGACCATTTGCACCTGTCCGGACAATGCAACAGAAATTCCCAAGAATTCCAGAACATTCAGAATCTGTTTTTCTATCTCCTAATGCTACTAACTGCTGCTTGGGCAACACTGAGAAAAAATGGCTCAGGATCATTTAGAAGTTAAAAAACAAACAAAAAACTACAAAGATACAGGGAGTTTCAAATACTGCTATAGATGCTGAAGTTCCAAATATCCCATACAATTTATTCACGTGTTTAATAATGGTCTAAGCTAAACTAAGTAAAACAATTAACAGAAAAACACATTTAGAGCTTAGTTACAATGAATCACTACATTTCTACTAAAATTTTTTTTTTTTTTTCAATTTGTGATCATTTGAAAAGTGCAGTGTCCTTATGTAATGTGTAAGGTGCACAGGCTATTTTGACTACCACTCTGACCCAACGTTGTAGAATTACAACATAGACATAACAAGCTCTAAATCAAATTTGATGAAAGTTTTCCAAAATAACTAAATATGTACATGTTCTAGACATTGAAATAAACACCCAAAAAAATATTTAAGCAATTTTACTTACTTTAATCCTGACAAATCCAGTCATGCAAAAAAAGGAGATGAGCTCAGCGGGAAGTTTGCAGGTAGAGTGAGTTCATAGCCAGATGACCGAACCTATAAACACTTCTTCTATCCAATAGCATTGTGAGGACAAACAATAGGACCCATTAACTATGTAAATGTGGTTTTGAGAGAAAAAAACATTTGCAGGCATTTTTTCTGAATTGTTAAAAGTGATGTTGTAAATTTGCAACCGTGGGTCTTACAGGGTTAAGGATTTGTACAGTAGACACATTTGGCTTAGGGGTTGACTATATATTAAAAGGGGTTGACACACTATATTAAAATATACTATATATTACAAAGCAGTATTAGTCTAATAAATAGGCCTATGTGCAAGATAAAATATATTCTACCCTCATTAAAAAACTATAAAACAGTAGCCTATAAGGATTAATCTTAAGCTTCACATTGTAGCCTAGTGTTTATTAGTATAACTTTAATATAATTATCAGATTACCTAGTGAGAAACAGTAAAACAGTCATTTTTGGGGGCTCATCTAAAACATTTATACACTCTAAAAATGTTCCTTAAATGTTCTACAGAAATAGGCTATGTGGCATTGTATTGATTATCCCTGAAAATAATTAGCTGTAAAGTGGACTTTATTTTATTTTATTTATTTATTTGTGGTGGATGTTGCTTTGTGCACCGGAATAACTTTTAGTTATTCAACGTAATATAGGCGTTGCCAATAGTGTCAAGCACCTGTTCTCAGGTGAAACCGCCTAGTGCTTTTTTTAGACTGTTTCAGGCTCGGTTTTAGTTGATGGACTCTTGACATAATATGGAGACGGGAAAGAGCCCGACTGTTATTCTGATTATTTATTCTGCAAAATACTTGCTCAGCAAAATGCAAACAAGGACACAACGTCACCTCCCCTCTTGCGCGTACCTCGTGCCAACATTACCCCACGTACACTGTTGTAACCATCATGAAAACAACGTTGAAATATTGGTTATAACTTAACGCATATACCCAGCTAACACACTACACAACGTTGTCAGCCGAATTCCGAATCCAGGAATTTCACTTTTCCGGTTGCCACAACCTAACTACCTAAGTTCTGCTGCTTTACTTATGGCATGTATGCAGAAACAGAGTTTAAATTTGTTTGTTTAGTTACTATTTTAATGTTTATGATCACTTTAGTAAAGTATAGACTAGTACACTTAGGCTATAGTAGTTTAACTTCTGTAGGTCTTCAATGGTGTGTTAATGTTAAACATTTAGTCTATACTTCGTTCTAACATAATCAGAAAGATCTAGGCCTGGAATGTTTTTTGTAATAAAATCATTTAGCTACTTCTGTCATTCGGGTATTTATGCACAAGTGATATTATCAGTCTGAAGAGCAGACAGGAAATGCCAAAGCTTGGTGAATCTGATCCGAACATGTCTGTCCTCATCTTGTAGAAACTTAACTTGACTGGATAGGAGCAGGTTGGAAAGTTATGCCAGATTCCACTACGCACAGCATCTATTTCCTATACTGCTCTTGCTCTTAAAGTGCTTGGAGAAATGTGACAGAGACATACAGGCCCTTAAACGACAGCCATCGTTTAACACTGACTCAACTTGAAACAAGTTGGTTTCTGTTCAGGACTTGTGTCCCCAAAGGAATCTGAAAGGGAAGGCTAAAGTAACTGAGGTGATATCGGGAAGAAGGGGGGATCATAGAGGGAGAAAATGACAGTTTCCTCCTGATATGTGCTGTCTCCAATATGAGGACATGATTTAGGAAAGAATTGTGTCATTCAGTGATTTCTGCTCCAGTCAAAGTGTGTGACAAGTAGAACAAATTACCAAGGTGTAACAGAGAGTGTCTGGACACCTGCACATGCCACAACATTCATCACTGTCAGAGAGAACCAGTTTATTATGAAATGCACAAATCATTAATCTGTGGTGGGCACAAAGGTTTTCTGTACTGAGATAATGAGGATAACAGTCGCTGCCGTTGCGTAGTGTTTTACGGAAATCACAGCATCCTGTTGTTCATTCATTGCAGAAGCTTGTGATCGCACATCCGCATGGATCATTCTTCCACAAGTTTGATAATGCGCTGGGTGGAGGTGCCTGTTGTTAACCGCGTCCCCTGAGAAGTCTGACCAATGTCATTATTATTGTTTCTTTGCTCACTTTCCTTCTGTGTCCTTTTTTCGTCTCGAGCTATATACCCTATGTCAGAGTATGTGAATATGTGTCTTTATGGACCTTGTTAGGTTGCTTTTTGTCTTTCCTGTATTGTACACAACTGCCTGTGTAACTAGGCTGAGGGCTCAGGCTCCCTGTGGCATATTCACAGTGTGTCTGGAGGCTAGTTATCTAGGCAGCTTGTGGCTTTCTCATGATTGGCCCTGGTAAGCCTGACACTACTGTAATTTCACATTCTTAGCCTTATTAGTGCATGTAGAAGTTTTCTTGTTAGCTTGTTTTATTTGCATCATGTTAATTAACTTCATTCATGTGTGTTTGTGCATGCAATTTTCTAAGTGCCACTGTTTGGGACTTTGAAGAAACAGGCCTCATTAAATTAGTTGTTTGTCCAAGCTTAATTTCTGCTTAAAAGTCTTTATGTTGAGATTTAGATCATTCTTGTTAGCATTTATACTGCCTTTCAACATTTGTCCAAAATTCTGCTATTAAAGCAACCTTGCAGAATCCCACAGTCTAACTTTTTTTTTTTTTTTTATCTTTATGGACTTTTCCTCTTTATAGCATAGCAGGGTTGTGTGGTGTTCAGAATTTAATTTAGAATATAAATTAAAGCCTTTAATGAAACAACAAAAGACAAAGAGAAAATCCCTCACTGCTAATGAGTGAATAACTTTTGTAACTTTAATTGTAAGGATTGACCTGTATTTAATACAGTAAAGACAGTAATACAGTTCTGTTTTACATTTGATTACTTTCTTCATTTCCTGAAGTATTTTTAAATACTACTGTTAACTCTTCCTCCGGCACTGGTGAGGTTTTCCGTCATTTATGATTATGACACAACTCTTCTCCACCATTGTAAGTGTTTCCACTGCTATACGGTTGGGAGTGCTATTATCTCGATCCAAAAACAAGTGATTGAAGATCTAAGTTAACCCGATCATCAATCATTCAACAGCATAAATCAAAACTATAGCCTAGAAATCTAGAAACACCCTAGCGGCAGCAAAATTTATTTTGCAGCCAGTCTAGCAACTCTCTGTTGACTTTCGGAGCTGTAAAAACCTAAATTGGGTCAGGCCAATCACATCGATAGAGTAGGCAGGGCGGGCTTAACATAATGACGACAGAGTTGCGACGGTTCCCTGCTACTTGAAAACAAAGAAGAGCTGCTGCTGACGAACAGTCTTTCGAATCGGCTTTGGCCGCGACTCTGGAGGACTTGGAGTTAAGTTTTTCTTTGAGAAAGAGCAAAGAACGGCACTTAAGTCATTCTTAAAAAAGGAAGATGTGTTCATAGTTTTGCCGGCTAGATTCAAAAGTTGAATCTATCAACTAACGTTAGCTCCGCTGTTGGGAAAACGCTCTGGTTGGTTGAAGCGCTGTCCTATTCAGCGTGCAGAGTGAATTTGAAAGACAGCCGTTTATCCCGCCCCTCGAATTCAGCTGTGTCTATGGTGAGTTGCCAGACCTAACATCTTGATGTAGGTCTGGCTTGCCAAGCTATCAAAACTACCTAACATTACCGAATAAAATATCGAACCCATTAAATGCTGGTGAGGAAAGAGTTAAGCACTGTTCATTTGTATATTTAATCTGTTGTATTTATTATATATATATATGATAATAATGTGTGTATGTGTGAGTGTGATTCTTCAATTGTGTGTGAATTTTGTCCAACACTTTTTTTTTATAGGAAGAGAAATGATAGGGTGAAGGAGAGATCAGATTATGACACACATTTTCAAACTCAGAATGTGTTCTGTCATATGCATGGCTTTGAGCTACAAAACTTAAGTTAATTTTGATTCCTTATTTCTTAGGAATTAGTTACCAAGGTTGGCCTGTATCTCTTATAATTCTGTGCTGAATATGTTACTCAAATTTTCAGGTGTTTTGTTGCATAAAATAAATGTGGGTGGACTGTATAAAAGGGAAGACTATATAAAAAGGATTTAATAACCTCATAGGCGAGCACAGCTTAAGTGTTTGCATTGCTTTGGCAGAATGTGCCGTCCTTAGACATTGAAAAATAGTTACTGCTAAGATTACAGCTTGACAGCAAGAATTCAACCATTTTTTGAGCATACCTCAATTCTCAGAGCGTTGTAAACTTCAGATTCAATACAGGTTTGTTGGTCCTTGAGTCATATAATCTAGCAGTGTTGTGTCAGCGGTGTAAGAAAGTGAATACTATTCCTCAGAGGTTTCACTGCAGAATTTAAATGACCTTTTTGTCCTTTCCCTCAACTAGGTTAATTATTTTATAATAGTGTTGCAAAATGTAGAGCCAATAGAAATGTGAAATGTATTGATTCCCTGTCACTTTATCAGCTTTGCCGAGTTAAATTCATGCCTTATCAAAACACATCCCTGGTAGATTCATTTTCTGCTCCATATCTTATATTTTCACAGTTGCACCAAACTAAAATGAAATCATAATGCATGCTATTGTATTATAAGTATTGTTGCAAATAAATTCCACTCTCTCTGACTGTGCTGATGCACCTGCATTATTGACAGAGGGGTGAAGACATGTAGGTTGACCCACTGTCTCTGTAGAGGAGTAGTTCACAGTGTCCTCTTGTAATGTGGCGTTGTGAGGTCAGCAAAAGTGCAGGCCACTGTCACTCTGATGGGAGGTCAAACCACGCACGTGAACACCCCTGAGAGACTATGTGCTTCATGAACAGGTTTGTTGCACATTATGAACTCTGTGAGAACAGGATGAAAAACACTGCAGCAAAAGAGGGTGTTTCCACAGCTAGCTCTCGGAGCGGTTCAGCGTGTATGTGAACAAACCAAGTGATCTCAGACCCCCTAAAGGGAGTATACGGTTCGTTTGTGGGTCTGTTTGTGGTTCGATTACTTTGTGATATGTAAAAGTGATGAGGTCCCGGTCTACTTTGCGTTTTGTTTCAACATATCCTATACTGCTTTTGAAGAAATACCGTACTATCGTGCTACAGTGTAGCCTATGCAGATCTGGCGCCTCGGTCCCAACATACTGTACAACACGAAATACATTCACTTCACATTACGCTCACGTGACACTCACACTGCAGTTATTCGCAGTCATGAACGTGAATAATTTGCATGCATAACATTTAATTCGCGTGCTGTTCTAAGCGCGTACACACGAAGCGCGCACACTCTAGCTTGCAGCGCGGGAGTACTGAGCTAAGTTATCTTTCGCGTCTTGTTGGACTTAAACGGTCAAATACACACACAAAAATAGGCTACATAAACACAATCAGTTCTGTCTAAAGTGAAATGCATGCTGCGTGAGCTCTTAAAGTGACAGCAACCAAATAATACACATGCTGCCGCTAGTCAATTAAAACAACAAAAGAGAAAATCCCTCACTGATCTTCACTGAAAAACTTCAGTAGCTTAAATAAAAATCAATGTATCATTTTTATAGTGAAGTCTATGTAGCATTTTATTTTTTACATGGGTTTATTCAATTTCGTATTTGAATGGTGCTGTTATATAGCCTACTGTGGCTGAAAAAATAAAGCACTGTTTATTTAATTTGTATAGTATGTTTTGTATTTGTAATGTGCAGCTTTGTTGATGATGAAAATATGATGAAATAAAGATTTTTATCTTCACCCACTATAGCCTACATGCTCTGTTTTTCATTTTTCTGTTCAATTACCTTGCAAGGCTTAGTTTTAAAATAGGGACATAAGTGTGGCTGTACTGCTCAGTCACTTGCAAAATAAGTAAGTAAAAACAACATGAAAAGAATTGTAATAAAATCATGAATCGTGATTTTCCTGAAAAAAATCATGATATGATATTTTTTGCCATATCGGCCACCTGTAAAAGAGGGTATAACAGAAGAACAGCGTAACAGTGCCACGTAAAAGTAAAAATATATATATATATATATATAAACACAGAAGTAAATGAGCACCCGTGACAAAATGCGCTGAAGTGGGGAGTCTGATGAAATTAAGGATTCCTGTCCCTTCTACGACAACCTTGTGCTAGCGCATGTGCTTGTCTGACAGATGTTGTCAAAGGTGGAAGTGTGCACATGCAAAATGCAGAGAAAGCTGGGATCTGAGTTCTATTGAGGTTGTGGTGTGAACAAGAAAGGGTCAGAGATCACTTCAATGCAGAAGAGGATCAAAAAAGGAACCGGGTTTTCTTTTGAGTCCACTACATTGTGAACACCAAAAGGACTGAGGTCATTTTCGGCTGGTTCGCTTTCTGGTTCACTTCTTTTAAAACAAACTATATGTGAAAACACCCAGAGTGTCCAGGACTTCAGTGCAGAGTTCAGAGCCGTCCATAGTATAGCAGTCAAACGCAAATGTGATAAAAGTAGTGATATGCACTCACCCACTTTACTTTACCATGCGAAAATGCTAGCACCAAAAATCTAGATGGCCAAATGTATATTTATTTTAGAAGAGCTAAAACGATTCTGGAATTGCGAGCATTTATGTAAGTCTCACTTGACCTGGTCTTTCAAATCGAGTGGCTGCAGTCCACTTCACCCTCATCTTGAGTGTCAGTGTGAGAAGACATTTTGCTCTAATAGAGGGTCCACATAAAAGACAGTTCCTGACCTCCATTTGCCTCTAAAACCCACCGGACACTCTTTTAAATCAGAGAAGGTGCTGACCTCCTGTATGCCCTGACTTAAAGAGGCACTGTTACTGCTAATGCAACTGCTCAGTCACTCAAATATGTTTCTAGTCGGTGCATGGATGATGAAGCACACCTTTAATTGTAAGTCGCTTTGTGTTCAAATGCATACATATTTAATCGAAATTCTGTAGGCATTACTTACAGTAAATGTTTCAACCTGATTGCCAACTAGATTAAGGTATTCTTCTGGATATAATGAATTCATATTTTGAATACTTTGAATTATAAATTATATAATCCACATTGATTTCATTTATTAAATTAAAGCCTCCTGCCTAGAGAATGTTTTTTTTTTTTTTTTTTTTTTTTAATGAAAGGCTGCTAAATCTAAAGGGCTTTGTTTATTTCAGCCAATATTTTACTTGCCTTCATGTTCATGAACTTTGGAGAGGGTCAATCAAGTTTGGTGCTTCTCCATCCTGCAGTACACTTCAGAGACAGATCTAATAGACAAAGAGATGAAAAAACATTTTGTTCCTGCCACAGACTGTGTTGAGTGGCAAGCTGCTCCTCACAGCCTTCCGGTGCTAACAGCCAGATCCGTCAAGCCAGGCTGATTTCCACACCGGAAAAGAATGACAGTGTATGTAATTCCCAACAGGAGAGCGGGGACCAGGGGCCAGCGTGTACTCTGACTCCAAGTTTCAGGAGGAATTAATGCTTAAAAGACCCACAAATCGCTCAGACAGGATGCTCTGGCATCTCCAATTTGTCCAAAGTAAACAGGAAAATGAGAAGAGTGGCTGGGTGATCATGATCTTAATTATCATTCTGAGACTGACGTTTTATGATACTGTATGAAGCAATGAGTCGGTATCTGCTTTATAGTTTTTCAAATAATATTGTCAAACAGACACAAAGGTAATCATTATTGTTTCAGGACATGTATTCCTAACCCTAACCCTAACCCATGCAGGTTTTAAAAAGTATTATTATATTTCCCCCCAAGGTCCACTTAAAGGAGAACTCCGGTCAATTTTAACATTGAGCTCATTTTTTTGTACATTTGGAGTGCTGTCAGTACAGAGAACAACGACAAAAATCGGTGTTGCCTAAACTGTGTTATCCTCTTTTTAAAATTTGCACCCTGTTGACTTCAATGGGGCAAGTTTTAAATCTGCTTTTAGCCTCTTAACATCCTTGATGTGTCATTACAAGTGCACAGGTCATGTGAGTGATTCCTTCGGGGTGAACGCGGGTTAATCTGACTGCAGTAGATGTGAAAGATATGAATAAAAATGATGTTTATTCAGCCAGCGCACATACCTGTATTTACATCCTGTTTTTGGTCGAAGTCCATAGTAATCGATTGTCGAGTTCACGCGCATAGGTTTAGTACCTATGATCACGCGCGTGAACTCGACAATCGACTGCTGTGGCCTTCGACCCGAAAACAGGAAGAAAATACAGGTATGTGCGCTGGCTGAATAAACATCATTTTTATTCATATCTTTCACATCTACTGCAGTCAGATTAACCCGCGTTCACCCTGAAGGAATCACTCACATGACCTGTGCACTTGTAATGACACATCAAGGATGTTAAGAGGCTAAAAGCAGATTTAAAACTTGCCCCATTGAAGTCAACAGGGTGCAAATTTTAAAAAGAGGATAACACGGTGTAGGCAACACCGATTTTTGTCGTTGTTCTCTGTACTGACAGCACTCCAAATGTACAAAAAAATGAGCTCAATGTTAAAATTGACCGGAGTTCTCCTTTAATTGGAATCATTCACCAATAATAACTGTGTACAATTGCATTCTTATGTGTGGAGAAAAGGTTGTAATTTAGGATCACTATTTTATTTTGTCTACTCAAGTACTTGAAAGAAGCTCTCGCTAAGCCTAATTCTCTAAAATAAGTATAGGGTCACATAGTTATTCGATTTCTTTACATGTATAATATTATTTATATATTTCTGATATTTTTGACATGAAATTTGCGTTAGTTCTAAATGTTATCCTAAATTTATAAGTGCAAACCTATTGATGAATCATTATGCATTACTCTGTGCCCTAGTTTAAATATTTTCGGATGATTAGTGCATTCAATTTACTAAGTCTTTTTTTAAAAAAAGGCGCAAAAGTGATCTTCTCTTTATTAAGTGTATTTCTTATCTTGTAGCTCTGTTTGGTGCAACTAGTGGTGTAGACAATACACACTTTACCTTCAAACTCTGCAGTTAAGCACTTCTGTTCTGAGCTGTAGTGAGGTGGTTTGTGGGATTGTGATGTTATGCAATGTGATATATCTACCCCTCATAATCATAGTTTCTTTGAGACTATGGACCGTCACTCAGGCTTAATTTGACAACAAAGTAAAAATAGACAATGACTCAAAAGCAGTGCATCAGGGATCCTTTTTGTGATTGTGTGTAATAGGAGAGCTCTGATTTTAATTATGCGACTCATAGATGGGATCAATGGCTAAATCAGAGAAAGTATACAAATGGTGGAAATATCAAGAGACAAAAAAAAAAAACAGTATTGAAAAACTAAAGACAATTCTCATTATGTATTACGACACAAAACATTAAACTCTGCAACAATGTTTCATGAAAAGTAACATTATGCTACTATAGAAGTAATTACAGCAGTCATATAAAGCATCAGACAGTTTCTGAGCTAATTGATGCATTCATTACGTTCCTTTTGGAGGTATGAATGGGCCATCAGTATAAATTGACATTGCTTTTTTGGTAGGGCCTTTGCTAATTACATATCTACATTATCTAAGTCTTATAGACCAAGTTAGATTATTGTATTATTTATCAGGGAACAGCTTGTGAGGTTCTAAATTTAAAGCAAATGCAGTCTTTATAAATTGATGGAGCTGTAATCCTCAATGTAAAAGCATGCCTCTCTCCTTGTGGAAGCATTTTTTCCCTTTACTTGGAGTTCTGCTCTGTAATTGGCAGTGTAGTGTGAAAAAAAACATGTTTATTTAATGACTTTGTAGAAGGTTGAGAATCCCAGATCTATCCTTGATTATAATCCTAGTATACCATGAAAAATCTGTTATGTGATTCCTTACGGGAACAGAAATTTGTGTAGCGCGCAACGTAACTGACGTGCTACAGCCAGTAATGATGTTCAGTATGGGCCACAATGATCAGAAGTAAGGAACGTCTACTGGTGGGAGGAAATGGTGAAACAGCTAAGTGAATAGTCAACAATTTTGTTCTGATTCAGATAAAAGATTATATTGAAAGGAAGAAATTGTCCTCTTTGTAGTTTGTTTCAATTAGATTAACCACATTTGAACAATTAATCAATGACAGTCAGAAAATCTAAAACATTGTCATCAACTCTTTTGTTGTTTCTTCTAGGATGAAACATTCAACAGCTTAACAGCTTCAATTCAATTTGATGAAGTTTCACACTTTTCATTCAATGTGCAAATAAAGTAAACTCTCAAAAACCCATAATTGTGTCTTTCCCTTTCACCTTGACCAAAGTAAATTACAATAATAAAACAAAATATTACATTCAAAAACCCAAAATGTACAAAAATGAAATGTAATTATATATTCAATTTGACGAAACTTCCACTTTTCTTTTCAAAGCAAACAGAATTCATGAATCAAACGACTCAATTGATCAGAGTTCGCGAATCAAATGTCTCAGTTCAAACAGTTGTGTAACTCTCTTTCGATCATTTCAAGTTCCAAAAAATAAAGTCTCTCCTTTTCGAAAGCAAAAATCAAACAAATTCGACGAAATAGAGTCTTTCGTGTCCAAAAAAACAAGAAAAAAAATTTGATGGTTTCAAAGCACAGTTCAAAGTGGAAACGGTCCGTGGGCAGCTAGCTCGCCATTTGTGCACATATAGGCCTAATAGTGTTGTTTAATCAGACGATTCCTCTCCAGGAGATTATATTTGGCACAAAGCAGGAAACTCTCGCAGGAGATCAAGTTCACTAGAAAGAAACACAGAACACAAAACAAAAAAAAACCCAGCCAAAGCGAGATAGAATCACTATTTCACACAAGGAAGATTAATAATAGTGCTTCACTCATGAGATCCGCTCAATCTATTCTCCTCCGATTTCCACTTCACTCTTCTCTCTCTCCGACGACAACACTTCAGGCTGACACATCCAAAGTCCAACTTTCCAGCTGCACTCGATCACAATTTCTTAAAAGATTAACGTTTAGCGCAAAGAGTTTCTGGAGAAATACTCCGTAGCCTACTGCTGTTTCGTCTAATGGCTCGTTTCCACTGAGCGGTACGGTACGGTACAGTACAGTACAGTACGGTTCGGGTCGGTAAACCATGAATCGGCTAGCGTTTCCACTGCCAACAGTACCCTTATTTGATAGGCGTGGTGTAGCCTATTCCGGAAAGAAGCGATCGATCGTCATTTTCGCACGAAGAAGAAAGCAACATAAAAAACACTGGATGACATACAGCAGATCTTGTTCTTGCTTCTCGGCGTGTTTGTCACAAGAAGCCAAGCGCCGACATTAGGTGTTTCTCAATAGCCTGAACGTAAAGTTCGGACTTGCCAAGTCCGACTCAGGAGAATGAAGCCACCTTTCCACTGCACACGGCATTCGCATTCGATTGTCGCATTTCGCCCCCTGGTGTCAATCGCACAGAACTTTGAAATTGGTTGTGAAGCAACCGTTACCCTCGGCTATTCACAATTGTACAATGAATGATTTTAATGAATGTAATGCATGCATGCATGAATATAGCCACACAAAACAAATGACCCTCAATACATCTAATATAAAAATAGTCGATTTTATAGAGCTAATCAATATAAATACTGATTTAATAATGATACAAATATTTTTTTCAGCCATAATTCTTACTAACTGTCATTTTGCAGGAATAGCGTTTACATTAATGTATTAAAATATTGGTAATTCTAGCTTTGCGCTCATAGTTTTGATTAGAATACATCACATCCGGTTAACCGGTCGCATACGGTCTAGCCGCAGAGGTTCAGATATTTCAACGCACCCGAAGCTCAAATCGGATCCAAAATTTCCGCATACGCATATGATCGGAACTCCCCGCAGCTCCCGTACGACTCTCCATTGGAAATGAATGACTTCCTTGTAGCACGCGCAAGTGACGATCCTCTGTCAACCAATCAACGTTCTACAGTGAGTCTAGCTTCGCCCTTTAGTACCGTACCACTGTGCTAGGTACCCCAACGGAAGGGTACCTAAAAAGTGGTACGGTACGGTTCGGCATTTTGGTACCATTCACAACTTTTGACAGTGGAAACGGAAATAATTGCGTACCGTACCGTACTGTACTGTACCATACCGCTCAGTGGAAACGAGCCATAATAGGCTCTGATCTGACTCTCTGTCGTCTGCTCATTGCTGAAAGCAGCGCCGGTGCTACCTGTGCGCGGGCTTTATAAATGTGCTGCTACTGTCAAGCCACCCACTCACGGTCTTAAATACACAAACTATTTAACTATAAACTATTTAATAGAGTGGTATATAAACTGTCTTTACATGGTTTGCACGATGAAACCACTGTAGTTTACCGTTTCTTTTTTTTTTTTTTTTTTTTTTTTACAGTGAAAACATTTTTAGTAAAATACATAGCCTACTGTGAAACGTAGGCCCATTGTAAAATACATGCAATATTCGGTCATGTTTCGACCTCGTCTCAGTTTAGCTCAATAACATTCAAATGTAATTTCCTGTACACAGTTCTATTATCACCATTATCATTGGTTTCATTACAGATGCATCATGCACCATTCAATCATTTTAGTTTCTGAAAACCCCCTGGTACCACAGTGCACATCATGTTGCACTTTATATCACTGTAGACATGGACAGCTGAGTTTTCAGAGGACAGAATCGATGCTCTGGAAATGAGTGACATGCAAATGTTTCTTGCACATGTTGATGTCATGAAACTAAAGGTAAACTGTCAAACTGCATCAAAGGAAAGTAGGCTACATATAATGTGCCAATGTGTCTTTTGTTTTTAAATATGGAAGGGGTATAAAGGGTTTTCTTATTGTGCTATTTGTATATTGTCTATTTGTACATGTTAGTTAAATGTATATTGACATTTACAATAAAAAGAAAAAAATTGCATCATCTTAATGTTTTTTGTTTGTTTGTTTTTAAAATTGTATAGACCTGATAGTTCCTTTGAATCTTTGATGGTCATTAGCTTTGCTGTTATATTAAAACAGTCTTTGCCTACTTGAATGCCAAATAAATAATATAACATAATATTTTGATGAACGCAAGCTGCAAGATATAACTTTTGGGGTGAAATTTTGGTGGCGTTATATCACGCAAGTGCTTTAACAGCGTCAATACAATGCAAATGACCTGCTGGAAACATGTTTCCGGTTAATTTGTGTCGATTGCAAGTGGCGTCACAGGCAGAGGAAGCGCTGGTGTCTGAGTGTGCAAGTCTGAGGTCCTGTCCCAAATGGCGCACTTCATGAGGACTTTCGGTCTCCTGGACTTAAATTGCGCGTGCTCACTGAGTCTACGAGTCCGTATGGCTGTCCCATTCAGCATTTTAACGCTCTGAAGTGTGCTCAGCAGCGCCCCCTTTGTACCCTCGAAGCGGTCTTCCGCGAAGCCCGCATAGATGCAGGCTCCACACACTTTAACTACCCAGGAATCCTCGCGAAAGGCCAATCAGACAACGGATGGGAGAAGATTTCACTCACGGACAATTTTTGACATGGCTAAGAAGAAAATATTACGTTTTTTATGACCTAGATGTACATTTTACCAGTTGTAACCTACAGTTTATAAAAACATTATGGTCATCGAGCAGTGGTTGATATCTCAAACATAATAATAGCGCGTTGAATAATATTGCATTATGATTCATTAAATAAATAGAACCAATGTCAGGGCTTTACTGAGTCATATAAACACAGTATGAATATTGAAACCTGTAAATTCATCTGAAACTCATGCACATTTTCATGATGTGTTAAAATTGTAATCTTAGTGCAAATGGAACAATATGTATTATTATGTACAACTGTATACATCATTTATATAAGCATGATGTATCTATTGTCTAATGCCTAGGTGGCATGCATAATATCAAAATATAGAACTGTAAAATTAGGCTAGTGTAGTTGACATGGAGATAAGACGTCGGAGCACAAAAATGTGATTTCTCCTTTCCAACAACAACCAGACCGTAATTTCCGGCGTGACGCTCGTGTCTGTCCCAAAAATACCTCTCAATGTGCCCTCGTGGACTAGCGCCAAGGGCCCTATAGGTCTGCACTACATGACGTCACCAAAGTGTGGACTCTGAGGAAGTCCACAAGTCCGGAGTGTGCCATTTGAGACAGGGCCTGAGAGTGCAAGTGCAAGTCTGCAGCCAGACACTATTGCTACTGTTGGCTCACAGAGGTGTCAGTCACTGCAGCACAATGTGTGATTGGGTAAATCTCTTTTCCATCTAGAACACTTTTTGTTTCCTTTTTTTAACTTTTAACTTTTTATTGGTAGCCAGTGTTACCCGGGTTACACTTGCATTACATATGAAGTTGGTACAAATATTCAGTGATTCTAATTATTGTTGTTTTGGCAGAAATATTGACAATAAAACTCCAAAAGTGACTGAATTATTCACATCCAGAACAAAAGGAATTTAAAAACAATTTTGCTGACAAGTTGTGTATTTTCCAATGGAAAGAAAATAACAAATAATTACATTTCACATGCTTTATAGACTTTTTTTGTGTCACGTACTTGTGTCGCAAGGCTCGCTGTATTTGCTATTCATTATCCCCATTGCCTGAAGAAAGAAAGCATTCTGAATAGAGGTTTGTTGAATTTTGATGGCACCATCTGGAAAAGTGAATTTTAAACAGAGCACTGTTCATTTCAAAGGACAAAATGTAAAAATGAGTAGGGTTCGAGAGGAAGATAAGTCCTTCATTGTCAGACTAGATCTATCTAAATTAAATCAGTGCGTTCATTGGGAAATTCTTGTTGAAATGTGGAATGTGACATTTTCCTACTTTATAACAGCATGTTTCTAAGTTGGTGGGAACGGATCATGAATACAGAGCAAAGAGATGTTGAAATGAAACGGTCTTCCATGTCCAAGCTAAATGACTTGTCTTGTGTTATGAGATACTTGATGTTTGACAAAACTTTTTCTGTCACGACAGCGTAGTAGTAAGAGCCTTTATTGATGGATTTACATATATATATATAATAAATCATTAGATATTTATTTTAAATGCTTTGAATTCCTGTACTATTGTTCAAAATGTTTTGTTTTGTTTATATATATATATATACTATTGTTTAGAATGAATACATAACCAGAAAAACTAGTTTAATTACAGGGAGCCACTTTTTTTGGTCCCTATTACATGTACACTTGAAAAGAGCAACACACTTTTTGTTAGTTTTCAACTTTTGGAATCTGACAGCTCCTTAGCTCTTGTGGCCTCATGGGATAAAAAAAATGTCCATTGGTTCCACACTTCAGATTCTTAGCGGATGCAGTAGGTCATCCGGGTTTTGTTCACCTACTGTATCATGAATACTGAGCATTTTTGGATATTATGCAATATTAAATGGTGCAAAAGTAGTTACAAAAGTGTGATAATGAAAAGAAAACAGAAAAAAACATTTCCGAAGAGCTGGCACATTGTCTCAAACTCAGCTCCCAGTGGTGTTCACCTTTACAGTACAAGGTAAACCTAGCATGACTACCATCTTCTAGTTAAATCTGAGCACTGATATACTGTATAATATAAAAAGCTGTGTGTTGACAGTCACATCTTTTTCTTTTTATTCTGCAGCAGAGCTGCGGAACATAGAGACAAATGAAATGGTGGCTAACAGGAAGTTAAACAGGAATTTTTCTCAAGCCAATGGGCCTGTTTACACCTGGTCAGTTCATGCGTGTTCTCTGATTGGATAGCTATTCGTTTGTAAAAAGACCAGTTGTAAATGCCCTCCGAAACACTTTTAAATTCGATCACTCAAACTACTTCATGAGGTGGTTTGAGACGCATTACAGACTAAACTGGACTTTTGTGTAAAGTGTAAAGGCATCTGGTTGTTATCACCATGAACGAAACTTTACTAGTACCAGTTTGCAACAATTATTAGTTAACACTAAGTTGTTACCAACAAAATATTAGTGCATTCCTGGAACTGGGCGTCGTTACATCTTTATGCATCGCTTTCTGCCAGGACTTTTACGGGCTTTTCCCAAATCACGGAAGTGACCTCGACGTCTGGGTTAGCGGTAGCATAAGCCATCAGGCAAGTGTTATTTAAATAAACTCCTGATGTACTTAACTTTCCAATGCCTCGTTTTATGAGCACAGAGCCTATTTGTACTACTGTAGAAGTTTGGTACCATGTTTGGGCATTATTAGTGGGGTAATTTACGAGATACAGCCTAGGATCCATTAGCGCCTGCACTAAGTCATTCGGCTGATATCTCTAAATAAGCTCTAACTTTAATAATGTTCGACCAAGGGAAAAAAACGCTTCTGGGGGGGTGTTTGGCTCGAGGTCATGGTGCAAAGGACCCTAGGTTGAAATTACTCCGAACCATCCCTTTAAATAATAAGAATAGTTGTTGTTGTTGTTATTTGGCTTTTTGTGGCTGTTTATTGTTTTGATGGAAATTTAACCTAATTTAATGGAATATTTATCAATTTTTTTAAGAAAAACACATCAGGAATAAATAGGCATAATTAGGTCAAATTAATGATTTGATTTGAGTTATATATTGTCAAAAAACTGAATAATAAATGTGTTTGACTAAAGTCCCTTGTTTTTAATTTCTTTGAATTGTGATTCAGCAAATTCCTCTTCCTGTCATTTCAATTCCAAATAACATCCTGTGGAGCATGGAATATTCCAATTCTTGCTTATGAACTGAAAGGAAGCCAATTCTTACATTCTGAATATTGCTCAACTCTGCGTGACTGCTCTAATCAAGACTTTCAACAAACTAAAGATCTCTACAGTTCCACAACTGTTGTTTTGAGCTAAAGCCTGAAAGACAAGCACTTCAAACACTTTTTACAAACTAAATGCACTGATTCAAAACTTGCAGTAATGGGTTTCTCAGTTATTTGCTGAAGTTATATGAATCAAATTAGAATAAACAGTAAGTGAATGTACTTAAATGTAAAAGAAGAAAAAGACCGAAAGCAAACTGGCAGTCAGAAAGAACCCATCACCTCAAACTCATTAAAAACTAGGAACCAGCACACACGCCTGCACCAAAACATTCTTTTCATTATATCTGAGAACCTGTGGTAGCCTAGTAGGGGAGTTTTAGACAGCCTAGGTTGTTAACTTTATAGTTTTCACTTGGACCCCATTGCAGTTAATTACTCAAAACCAAAGTGTGGGTGAAAAAGCAAGAATATAATGTCAGAGAGTCCGTGTTTACAAGCATAGTGGTTTTAATAGCTGTAAATTTGGTCTAAGGTACTACACATTCCCTAGGTCCTGCTGTGTCAATTTGCATTAGCCTATAGAAATCAATATAGGAAGTACACAAAACCTGAAAAAAACATTACTGCTTGATTGTCTTCTAAGAAAATCTGAATATTTGCACTAGAAAGCTGTGGATTATCATTAACTTGAAATTATGTTTTCATAAATTAGATCTATAATGAGCCGTGTTTATAGAAGTTTATGTAAACACATGAGCAAAGAAGAACAGAATGTTTAGGAGCTAATTGGAAGGTCCTGGTTAGTGAGCATATCTGCGCCCACATCTAGTTATTAAAAGTTTAGTGTTTAACTTTAAGCAACTACTAATTAACTTTTTACACATTTGCTGAATTCAGCCCACATATTTATCTCTAATTCCATCTGCCAGTAGTGATCTAGCGTTCCCCCTTTGACCAGGTACATCTGTGCGCATGCCAGCATCGCCCCAGGCAATGGAAATGGCTCGGTCACTTTGCTAGCAGGACATATGAAATGATAACCTCTCAAGCCCAATCCAACAAACAATGCTTGCTACCCAGTAAGGGATGACAATTTCTCCTTATCCACACAAAACCTGAGATCACCCTCCCTTCAGCACTGCTCATCTTCTCCCTCCTTTCACATTAGTTGTCAATAAACCTCCCAATGGGGTAATTTGCACTTTAAGATCGGTTCCTCATTTTTTAGGAGAAGATGTTGATGCGAATCATTCCTGTGCATAAGTATTATTATGCATCCGTTAGTAAATTAGCTAGCGAGTCGGGAAACATTTAGAGCCAACATAATTCCCTTGTCAGTCATCTGCCGTTTTTTTACTATGCTAAAGACCCACAGTCCATTTTCCATCTGCCTCTCTGAGTCCTCATACAAAACAATGAGTCCCAGGGTAGCCCCACTGACTATGTTATCAAAGACGTACAGTATGCGAATGTAAATGCACAGTTCATTGCCGTTATGACAAAGCACAGAGCGGATTGTAAACAAATAAACCATGCGCGCACTGGTATTTTGGAAGAAGCAGGATTCTTGGTGTGATAGGGGTGTGGAACTGTGTTTGGAGTTTGTCTCATGTTTACTCTTGGGGCTTTTGTGCTTCTTGGACATCAGCCACAAAAATATGTGGCTATTGTTGGTGAGCTGCAGCCATTGTTCAAAAGCATTGTTTTGCTTATCCTTGCTCTTTCACCACTATGCTTCGTTTTCAGTGACCGTTTTTCTCAGATTTCAGTCCCTGGATCCATCCTGCTGTCTGTTCCTTTTTATCCGTTTAATTCCCTAGCCACTCTTCAGGACTTTGGAAATCTTGCTTCAGATAGGCCGTTTAATTAAAATCATAATTAAAGATGATCTAATCGAGAGAACGCACCTGCTGCACTTCAGGAACAGTGAGCATTGGATGGATTACAGTTGCTAGTGTTAAGTGGTACCTTGTTCCTAATTGGTTTTAATGGCAAATGCTCTGTGAGAATCCAACACCATTCTATGGATTAATTTATATCACTTGGAATCTTAATTTAATCTTGATCACAACACACTTGAAAGCACATCTGGGAGTTTGGATTTAAGTGAAAGTGCAGAATTATTATTTATTTATTTTTAAGGAACAGCCAAACAAGAAAACATATTGCTAGTCTAACTCTGTCCTCATATACAGTATGTGCATTTTATACTTAATGAAGTTTTTTTTATTTATATATACACTGCTCAAAAAAATAAAGGGAACACTTAAACAACACAATGTAACTCCAAGTCAATCACACTTCTGTGAAATCAAACTGTCCACTTAGGAAGCAACACTGATTGACAATCAATTTCACATGCTGTTGTGCAAATGGAATAGACAACAGGTTGAAATTATAGGCAATTAGCAAGACACCCCCAATAAAGGAGTGGTTCTGCAGGTGGTGACCACAAACCACTTCTCAATTCCTATGCTTCCTGGCTGATGTTTTGGTCACTTTTGAATGCTGGCGGTGCTTTCATTCTAGTAGTAGCATGAGACGGAGTCTACAACCCACACAAGTGGCTCAGGTAGTGCAGCTCATCCAGGATGGCACATCAATGCGAGCTGTGGCAAGAAGGTTTGCTGTGTCTGTCAGCGTAGTGTCCAGAGCATGGAGGCGCTACCAGGAGACAGGCCAGTACATCAGGAGACGTGGAGGAGGCCGTAGGAGGGCAACAACCCAGCAGCAGGACCGCTACCTCCGCCTTTGTGCAAGGAGGAGCAGGAGGAGAACTGCCAGAGCCCTGCAAAATGACCTCCAGCAGGCCAAAAATGTGCATGTGTCTGCTCAAACGGTCAGAAACAGACTCCATGAGGGTGGTATGAGGGCCCGACGTCCACAGGTGGGGGTTGTGCTTACAGCCCAACACCGTGCAGGACGTTTGGCATTTGCCAGAGAACACCAAGATTGGCAAAATCGCCACTGGGGCCCTGTGCTCTTCACAGATGTTGCAGGCAGCAGAACGTTCTCCATGGCGTCTCCAGACTCTGTCACGTCTGTCACATGTGATCAGTGTGAACCTGCTTTCATCTGTGAAGAACACAGGGCGCCAGTGGTGAATTTGCCAATCTTGGTGTTCTCCGGCAAATGCCAAACGTCCTGCACGGTGTTGGGCTGTAAGCACAACCCCCACCTGTGGACGTCGGGCCCTCATACCACCCTCATGGAGTCTGTTTCTGACCGTTTGAGCAGACACATGCACATTTGTGGCCTGTTGGAGGTCATTTTGCAGGGCTCTGGCAGTGCTCCTCCTGCTCCTCCTTGCACAAAGGCGGAGGTAGCGGTCCTGCTGCTGGGTTGTTGCCCTCCTACGGCCTCCTCCACATCTCCTGATGTACTGGCCTGTCTCCTGGTAGCGCCTCCATGCTCTGGACACTACGCTGACAGACACAGCAAACCTTCTTGCCACAGCTCGCATTGATGTGCCATCCTGGATGAGCTGCACTACCTGAGCCACTTGTGTGGGTTGTAGACTCCGTCTCATGCTACTACTAGAATGAAAGCACCGCCAGCATTCAAAAGTGACCAAAACATCAGCCAGGAAGCATAGGAACTGAGAAGTGGTCTGTGGTCACCACCTGCAGAACCACTCCTTTATTGGGGTGTCTTGCTAATTGCCAATAATTTCCACCTGTTGTCTATTCCATTTGCACAACAGCATGTGAAATTGATTGTCAGTCAGTGTTGCTTCCTAAGTGGACAGTTTGATTTCACATAAGTGTGATTGACTTGGAGTTGCATTGTGTTGTTTAAGTGTTCCCTTTATTTTTTTGAGCAGTGTATATATATATATATATATACACTATCATTTTGAAATGATTTTTCCCCAACCCAGGATCATTTTGGGTTACATATCTGCAAAATGATAATATTGCACTGATTCGTGCACATTTTGTGGGACTTTCAAAGCAAAATATTCAGTGAGTGCCTAGTGCTAAAAATGTGTTCAGATTTCTCCAAAACAGATGAACCTGAATGTGGAAAACTATATTACAATGGTTGTCGTACGTATTGCTAAAAGCTAAGAAATTAAATGTCTGGGCCCGTATTCATAAAGAATCTTAATGCAAAGAGTAGCTCCTAGTGACAAAATTCTAAGAAAATTCTTAGAAATGTGGGTGTTTACTCCCTAAAATTAAAGAAAAAATCCTAGTAAAGAAAAAAGTATTTCAGAAGGCATCTTAACCCTTAAAAGAGGTCTTAAGGTCAAAATTGTTAGGAGCACGGACGAGGACTTTTAAGAGGCTTAAGAGTTTCTTTAGCAGCGGAGAAAATAGCAGAAAGACGAAGAGGGAGAAGAAATGTGTTGCAGACAATGGATGACAGTGAGTGAATAAGACGCTATATATTAGATCGTGCAGGGATCATGTTTGTGACTGATCTTATTAGAGACGCGCTAACATCTCAGACACAGCGCAGAAATGCCATAGCGCCAGAAATGAAAGTAATCACTACATTACGATATTTGGCAACTGGGAAAATTCCATGTTTGATCCATTAAAACCAACATACAAACCACCACTTAAATAGACATGCCAGCAATCGGTGTAATTGGAAAGAGTGGAACATTTTTTATCATTCTAAGCCAATCAAATACCTTATAGGAAATGAACAGCATTGTAAATAAAATAAAAAAGGATTTATATACACATATATAATGTGTGTGTGTGTGTGTGTGTGTGTGTGTGTGTGTGTGTGTGTGTGTGTGTGTGTGTGTGTGTGTGTGTGTGTGTGTGAGAGAGAATGATCAAATAGGAAAAATTGGAAAGGCTTAGAATAGACCCTATACTTAAAATCACTTTTTTTTTCCTTCTTGGACAACCAACCAATCACAGTCTTCAAAAGATTGTGTCATACATAGCGACGGGGCAACCCCGCCTCCTTACTAAGATAAAAAAATGTGTCTTTTCCTTACTCAGAGTTGCTCTCAGATCGGTCTGAATCGCTTTTAAGCTAAGACTCCTACGTAAAAGTTTTTAAGCTAAATTAAGAGTTTTCTTAGAGGATTCTTAGAATCTATATAATGTGCGTGTCACTCGTAACTTTAGGACTCCTATTTTTTTTGACTAAGAGTAATTCACGAAGCATTTTAGCCCTAAAAGTAGCACCTAAGCCTGGGACAGCTTAAAAGAAGTCGAGAGGACTCCTAACTCACTAAGACCTATTCACAAACCGCTTTTTGTGGCATTTCACGTTGCGATGTTTTGAAATGCGTATGCATCGGCTACAGGAGCTTCCAATCGCGAGGGAACAATTTTGCATTGTAGGCATAACTAGGGATGCAATAACGCCACCAGCAACAACCAAAACTAGGCTACTCATTGCATGTAAACTAATTGTAACGTTTCATTGTGAATCAAATTAAAATGTTCTTCTCTTTGCAAACGTAGGCAGAGGCATATAGTGACAGATTAATTCAATAATGTTGCAAAGATATTGCATCAATCCATATGTTTCATTAGGCTACTAGGCTATTTGTTTTGCCTTACTCTTTATTCATTTAGGCTATTTATTCAGTTATTCATCATCTTCCGTCCTTCGCACTACTTGTGTAGTGCACGCATTCTCAGACCTGTCACCTGTCACTCATCATCGGAGGGGAGGTGTTTGGAATCATTCCCGCGTTACAATCATCAGCCAATCAAGGTGGTCACTTCAGTCAAGCTTGCGCATGAGTAATGACGTCATAAGGCGGGCGTAAACGGTGCGATTTTTGCTGTTTTTACGAGCTCGCAGATGATTTTTTTCACTCGGGAGAAATCGAGTGGAATCGGTGATGCTCGCATGGTCGCGGCTCGCAGCGTGTGAGAGGAATTACGAGCCGAGCCGAGCACGTTATGAGCACCTCCCCTCCCGATCATTTTTAAATATGTTTAACCCTCTGGGCTTCTTCGAAAACGGACGAAGCCTTAAAATTTTACTTTACTTTTTCCCAGGATAACCAATCAAATATATTTTTGTTTGTTATAATGTTTTCTGATTATTATTTCGATTTTTTTGAATTTTTTATGATACTTTGCATTAATTATATAATTTTTATGAGCTATTTTTTCCATAAGAATTAATATATATATTTTTATTTTATTTTATTTTATTTTTCAATAAATGCAACGTTTCACATCAAAATAGAGTGCAGGCCTAAAAAAAATATATATTTTCAAGTGAGAAGAGCGCCATCTAGTGGCTTCAAAATGTATAAATATGTGTCATGTCCTATAACCGCCTATAGGCGGCCTATAGCTTTTTTATTTTTTTATTTGATTTATTCCCATTCGGAAAGAAAAAAATTAATTACTAAGCAACCACTGAATGGAACAACACAAATTATATATCATTTTAAAGCTTAGGATCTCAGGCGCCACCTAGCTGCAAAAATATTCATTACCATATTTTTCAAAAATCTTGCCTTGATTAACACAAAGTTGATGTCATTTGAAAGCTTAGAGTCTGAACTTTACAGTGAATGTATTCAAAGAGTAAAAACTCTTAAGTATTGCTGAGTTATTTGCTGATAGATAGATTTTTTTTTTTATAATCTATAAAATAATGTACTGCAATGTGTCAAAAACATCATACAGCTCATGAAACATTCTCAGATAATTGAAAATGGCACTTCATTTTTTACAGCATATTATTACAATTAAAATGAGCCCAAAATTAACATAATCTATTGCTTTTATGACAAGATATTCTTCATGGAGAAAAAATTGCCCATGAGGGGGTGTCAAAGACTGTACAAAAAGGCTATCTCTTTTCCAAATGCTGTAACTTTTGATTCCTTTATCCAAAAATTATTTATTTTTTTATCCAGATGCAGCTAACATGTAGGGGGACTTCACTAAAAAAAGAATTTTCCTCCTACCTTATTTCCTTCCTGAGTTATTCCATGACAAATAAGAAAGATATGCAAAATCATAATAAAAATTATATATATATTGTCTTTTATCTGCCGTTTCTTGGCAGGACAATGTCCAAATGTAATGTAATTTATATTTTCAAAAAATTTAAAAAGAGTTCTTTCAAACGATACCTACCTTTTGACTCTCCTTGCTATAGTTTTGGTGTTATTATGATTATATAATTTTTATATAGTTTGTCTTATTTGCACTCTTGATGTTTTAGAGTGTCACCCCTTCATTGCTGTACACTTTTTTTCAGCACAGTGGCTGATCTGTAGCTTGTACCACCAAAAGTTTCTCTGAGTTTTCCTATTTTTTCGTATTTCCCATTCATTTCCTATGTCGCCCGTTTTTGACCGGGAGGAAGCTAAGTGTGACTTTTTTTTTTTACGACCCTTTAACATATCAGAATCATCTCCTTGATTTTTTTGTGTGTTCGTGTGTGTGTTTTGTAGGTAATACAACAAAAGTCACCAAGTTTCACCCCCATCCGATGAAGCAAAAAAAAAATGTAACAATTCGAACCTTTCAAGTTTTCGGTCGTTTTCGGACGAAGAAGCCCAGAGGGTTAAAAAATTCGGGGAGTCGGCCCGATTTTCACCAGCTGTCCCCTATTGCTAATCATACACAACCACGTGGGGCTATACCTCAGTGGCAGCAACCATACAGCGTGCGCATACACTGTCACACACACACACAACACACACCTCTCTCTCTAGTTTTTATGTTGAAAGGAATGTCTACTGTTCTCTGCTTTACAACAAATCTTTTGCACACACATTTCTGTCATTTTTTCTATCTGAAGCTTTGCCTACATGCAACATTGACGGTCTCTGTGTTTAGCGCGAAAGCTCACGTGATTGCTGCCGGCTCGGGATAAAATTCGTGCAGGACAGTCGTGCCATGTACCAGCTGCTTTGACGCGATAATCAGTTAAACTGACTCGCAACGTGTGCAATATCTCACGACCTCCCGAGTGTCCGATCCTGGTCCGAACTCGCACCGTGTACGCCCGCCTTTAGTTTAGTTGTCGTCATTTTTCTTTACTAAGAGTAGGTCTGAAAGGCGTTGCGAATAACTTTTAAGAGAAAGCTCCTAGCTAAAATCTTTTAGTGTGATTTAGGAGTACTCCTAGTGGTAAGATAAATTGCTTTGTGAATACGGCCCCTGGTGAGTGCCGCTAAAATGTTAACACTGGAATGTTATCACATTGTGTCTGGTTAGGACACAGTGACAAGCAATTTGTCGGCCCACACCAGACACGACTACGAGAAGCTGCAAAATCTATCAAAAATCACAGCCAATCAGAAGAGCGTGCACATGGGGGCGGGCTCTCTCTGCAAGCACACGTCTCTCAAAACCAAATGAATAAGTAGCCTACATGATCAAATTCATAAATATTACACCATTTTAACATTATTAAAAATACTGAGTGACTGAAACAATCTTTGTTATAGAATAATTTGTTCACACTGAGTTCACAAGATCTGAGATCCATATCCATTGTCGCTTTCAGTACAGCTATAAAAGGTGATGATATTCAAACTCACATTGCACGCTTTTTTAACATTACACAAAGCACATAAAAAGTACCTGAGATTATCAATGTCATAGGCCTACTTTGTGTGTTGTTCTACCCCAATGTAACAGAAAAATAGAAACTGTTTCTAAAATAGAATCATCGCGTATCACTGTCGTGGCTGGTTAGGACAAAAACTCTGATTGACATGGAATACATATATTTTGTCGCGGCGCGTCTGGTTAGGACACAGTGTAAAACCGGTACGTTAAACACTAAACCTAATCCTAAATGATAATGTTAACAAAAGCAAATGTGAGATGTAGCGCCCCCTACCCTTAACCTTTAATAGGGCAGAGCACCCAGGTTCTAAAAATGTCTCTGGACTTTATAATAATGTCCCTCCTATTACCCTAGTTGACTACTGTAACCCAGATTAAATATATTTATGCTCTTATAGTAATATTATTATACGGAATAGAAATTAACCCAACAGAGAAAAAACCTCAATCAACACAAAAGGTAGCCTAAAGGCCCGTACACACTGGGACGAATATCGGCGCGCGTTATTCGCCAGCGTTTCTCAACGCGTTTTTTGTGTTCACACCCAAGCGATTTTCGCTGACGATGAGCCGAGTGAACATGCAAATTCATTCCCTGACATTAGATGGCGCTTAATACCACTCCATAACAGTTCTGTTTTATCAAGATTTTTGTAGTCCCTGTCGCGTTTGTCACAGTTCTTTATGTTTCGACACCAACGAGACCAGCAGCTCTACATTCATCTTGCCTTGCATCTTCCTCGTCTTATTTCTTCCCGGCAGTGTTTAGACGCTACTCGGCATATATCTTCTTCACCATTACGTATGTGTGCTCGGCAAGACCGTTTAGTGTTTGAGCGCCCCCAAGTTGTGTTTTACTGTAACTTCAGAAGCTCCAGACACGTGAGCAAAAGCGCCAATCTCATTGGTCGGATAGTTTTTGACGCGGCGCGTCAAACCAAAATAACGAACCCGAGGCGTTTTTTAAAAAATGACGCTTTTACGCGTGGCGTTTTTCGCGTCGGTGTGCACACTCACATTGGCGCCCTTTGTTTAGTTACGAGGCGTTAAACGTCGGCGAATATCGCGCACGAAATTCGTCCCGGTGTGAACAGGCCTTAAGTTTAAAGAAGTTAACAATAAGATTTATTAAAACAAAAAAGGGAAAATAAATCAAATAAATGAATTGTGATTTAATAAAGACAGTAATGAAATAACAAAAGTCTGATGTGTATTTTACTTTTAATAAATACCTCTTAACAAAATACTCGTTAAGTGCTTTACAGTATAGAAAACAACATTTATTACCCTGCAATGAATGCAGTTCACCTTAAATATTATTTAATTACCAGAAATATCAGTAGACACTGTATGAATGAGATGGGGAAAATTAGTAGGCCAACCCCACGCCACACTTAGTTGGTTTCAATAACACTTAATAGTATACAACACCAACACTTAACTTAATAAAAATTAAGAATAACAGTAAATATAAAAGCGTGGGCGCACACACACACACACACACACACACACAAAAATTCGCGCTCAGCTGCTTCTGTGAACATAAAGCCCGCCTACTTTGCAGTGTTCAACACACACACATACACCAGTCAAAACAAACCCACTCCGTTGCAGGCCTGTAATGTTGCTGGGGAGCGTTGTGGCCTTGAAAACGGCAAATGGCCTTCACTCGAATGATCCAAAATACCATCACCTGAACGCCTGTCTTTTCAGGCAGATGAACTCCGCGATTTTCTCCGTGGAAAAGGCGGATCGTCTTGTAGTCTCACCGGTAGTCGGCCGAATGGCGGCGCGCTTCTCTCCACGATGGCAGCGGGGATATTTGGTGTGGCCTCGTCCAGTTGATCAGCTCTCAGAAATCAGTCTCATCCACGAATAAACTAAACTGAAATGACTCATTGCATTCAATAACCAGTTAGCCGTCTGGTTTTCTCGCTCTCGGTCACAAATAACAAACGAAGCTTTATGCTGCGCTTAGAAGCATAATAATATTGCATTAAACTCTTATACAGAGAATGAAATAAACTCAAACAAAACAAACCCTATATCACCTAACATGTAAAACAAACCCATCTTCAAAACCCCTAAACCACCTAACAAGTAAGTAGCCTATTAACACACGTGTTCAAGTCCTCCTAGGAAGTCGTGTTTACGACGGCAGGTGACTTGAACGCACCATTATTCAGCCGTTATATATCCTAATTTTAGTCTTAAACTCACAGCTAGAACTCTCTCTCACGATCGGCAAATCTTCCTAAAAAAAAAAAATCAATCAACAATAATGGGTCGGGGAGAGCGGGGCACAAAGTAACGCTTTTTGACTTTCTCAGTTTGTGTAAATCTACTTACAGTTCAGAGTATTTATTTTTTCCCACATTAATTTCCCACATGTCTAGTACAATTATGTGTTTTTGTTTTATTAATACAGTATATACTTTTTTTCTTGATATACCCCGAAAGAATGGAAGTGAAATGTGACAACATGCCCCATTGGTGGGGTACATTGTAACATGTGTGGGGCACATTGTAACATAACATATGACAGCTTAAAATGTTATCTGATCTAATAAAAAAAATATACAAAACAAACTAAAATATTTTCTAAATAAAATACAATTAAAATACTTTTTCATATAAAATAATGGCAATTTTTAATAATTAAATATAAACTCATTTTTGAGTTTTGACTACAAACACATGAAAACACAGCTATACAACATAGTTCAAAACAAATAAATAATTAGTAATTTCTGAACATTGACTCTCAGTCTTTATTCACCTTTTTCTCACGTTTTCTCAATAGAATTAATAAAAGTATAGAATATAATAGCATATTTCTAATAGGGGCACATTGTAACGCAGTGTTACAACATTCTTGTGGCCTGCGTATTCACAACAAGTACAAATTGCGATGCAGATTAACACTAGGTGATTTCCTATGCAGATATTGACTTGGGACTATATTAAGGGGAAGCACAGGCGAAGCACTGCTACTTGGGCGCAGAGATATCGCGCCCAAGTAGCAGTGCTTCGCCTGTGCTTCCCCCTAATATAGTCCTTAATATATAAGTCAATATCAATATCAAAATCTGCCTAGGAAATCGCCTAGTGTTAAACTGCATCGCTATTTATACTTGTTGTAAATACGCAGGCCACAAGAAGTAATTAGGTGGTTTTTTTTATTGTTTATATCACTTTTACTCAAGACATGCTGGCTGGCAACAAAGGATTCCATTCATTATGCTAAGCTAAGCTAGCGCCGACCCTGTCAAACTAAAACAATGCATGCACTGAGACAAAAATGCATTTGCCCACCTATCTAAATGTAGGAAAGAAGGTGAATAAGCCCTATTTCAAAAAACGGTGGAGTGTTCCTTTAAAAAAATAAATAATTTGAGCTTGTGCTATTTTGAACGCCAGTTATACACAGTCCGCTTATGTCCAGGCATTAGTGTGATCTCTTGGTTGTGACGGTGAGGGTTTCAACTGTATTCATATCTGGAAATCATCTTTGACTAACAAAGAGGACGTCAGTAAGGGGGTTTGTTTTTTTAGAGTTGATAGTGCCATTGTTGCATTGAATTCCATGATGGCCTGCTAACATTTAATCATTCTGATAACAAGAGAACATTTTGACCTTCAGCCTTCAGGAGAGGATTCCTATAAAACCTCATATTCAGCATAAAGTTCTCCAGTTAGCAAGCATGCAATTAAATGGCCTCACATTTCTGTCACAGTAACCTCTAAAAACATGCACTCAGTGAAAACAGTTCGCTGAAAGGAAACAAGGTTTCAGTGATTGGTACACCCATCAGCACACTTACTTGACAAACTCATGACTTTCATAGACAAGAAAGAAGAAAAAATAACACTTTTTCTTTTTTCTCAGCTGCATCCGAAATCGCATGCTTCCCTACTAAATGGTAGGTGAAAACATTATCTGATAAGAGAAGTATGTCTGAATTCACAGTATAAAACAGTAGGCAAAAAGTACCAGGATGGCCTACTACTTCTAGTGAGATTCTGAGTGTGCATACAATGTACACTTTACTATCCCATGAGGCCACGGGAGAGGATTTATGATTGACAGTGAAGCTGGTAGGTCACATGTTAATGACAGCATGGCGAATAGTATGTCCAGATTACATTCAAACTTCACACACTCATACTATATAGAATGTACTTTTTAGCGGTCGTGAAGTAATTACTTGTTCAAAATAAGTCCCTACTCGAGAGTAAGCAGTTTCTGATGCAGCATCTGCGTTACCTATGGTCAATGTTAAGATTACTTTTATTATGCAATAATAATATGCTGGCTTTCTTCAGGTTATCACTTTATTAAAATTAAGCAAAACAAATGGACAAATGTTTACTTTCACGCGCTGTCATGTATTTTTAGCTTGCAGTGGTAATCTCTTTAATGAGAACAAGAAGTTTAAAGCTTACAGGCTTCCATACGTCCACCACCTGCGGCATCTATTGGGATTTCTAACAGGTCTATTCTCTCAAGTCTGCATTCGATGTATCCTCAATATCAAGAACAAAACAGTACTTTCATACATCCTCTGTACTTGCTTTTTTGACTATTGGAATTGAACTTCGACGGTTGATGTAGTACAAGAACATAAGGGTGCAAGATCGCTTAAGAACACATAAGAAACGGCCAGTGTGATTTAATTCCTTTGTTTTAATAGCTATAAATAGCCAAGTATTGTGTTTGATTGGCAACATCCTGGTAAAAAAACTCCACTGCCCATAATTCTGAACATCATTGTCAGAATTTGCAGAAAGGAGAACTCCATTAAAAGAGCTCAGTGCCAGTAAAGTTTAAATATGTAGTATTTTATACCTAGTAACTATTAGTAAATATTTTTGATATTGCACCATTAAAGCGACAATATGTATTATTTTTTTCGCCTCTAGGGGTCGCTAACCTCTTACAATAACAAAGGTGTAGGTTGATGACGCATAAGCATTAAGCGGAATTATGGATCTTGTCGTCAAGATGATGGATCTAATAATGTTTATGGATGAGTGAATACATTGATGTTTTTAACATGACTGTGGTATGAGGGTCAATGACGTATAAGGATTTTCGACAGGCCAATTTTAGAATACAAAAAAATAAAAAAATACCTGTTGCAATTGTTCAAACATTAAGGATGTTGTGTACACAAATTCATATAAAAAATTAATTTAAGTGATTTTAGTGTCTTCATCTAGATGAATTGTCCGTAGCCTTAAAAAAATGTCATGTGGTGCGATCGTGATTTATCTTAAAATTAATTAATTTCCTTAACCTGCTTAGGCTACTTCTTTTTATTTTTCACAAGTTCTTAGTAATTAAAGTGTTTAGAAACCAAGTATTTGCATTTCTTTTGAGTTTTTGTAAATAATGATCTAATTTTGTGTTCTATAATTTGTGATTTGCTTTCTTAAATCTAGTTAACAGACTTATTTTTCCTGTAAATCACATAAAACTGATACAAATGTTTTAAAAATATCATTCACTAAAGCATACTGTATCAATAATTCATATTTCAGCCACAGAAATAAGATATTTTATTTTAAATTGAATACAGTGATTGCTTTTATTGGTCGCACCACATGATGAATGGTGGCTCCAAATGACACGAAGACCTTATATAGTTAAAAATCTGTTTAAAGAGATCAATGAACAATACATTTTATACAAAAAAATAGATTTAAACCAGATTTTATACAAATTTCACAGAATTTTCCTGAACACAAACATTTTATAATTTTTTTTATATATATAAAAATCACATCAAAAACACAAGTGCACCATTTCATTTAACTTGACTTAGAATTTCTATAAAAATTAGCATACATTTTTTTGCATAAAAATCTATTCCAAATGATACTAAATTAAAGTACTTTTTGTATACGTCAATTGAATATAAAAGCATAAAACTGCCAATCTAGGACATATCTATCATGGAAAACAGTCTGCAGTGGTCGGACCACATGATATTGATATTGACATGATATTGGCGCCATTGCTAATGAGAGACAGATATCAGCGCCACACGCGAGTCCCGCGGATGTAAAGGAATAAGGACAATTAATTCTACCAAACTATCCTGCGTTGTTTATTACTACTCACACAGGTCAGTTTATTAGACTAATTAAACTTGGGAGGTAATGCAGCGCTGTTTCACTTGGTCTAACAGTTACACCATCACACTAAACTGCATTTGAGTGTGTTGAATGTTATTCTATGTGTTAGTTTGTTGGCTGTATGAGACTAGCAGTAAGCTAGATCAACATTAGAATAACATACTGTACAGATCATATTCTAACATTTCATCATGTTGAACTATATAACATTGATTAGTTGTATGTAGCCTACATTTGCTCACCTGTCTAATAAAGTAGGCCTACATGTAACACTCTTGTGGCGCCTCTGTCAAGTCAGGTTAGTCGCGGACGTGGACCTCTCGGCATCTCGAAAACACCATGCTGATATTGATCCTCGTTTTAGTTTTCCTTTTGTCCAAAAGTCTGCTTGCCATGGTCCATAATGTTTGAACAAAACAACAACTGCGTGAGCGTGCCGCTATAGGCGTAACCCAGTTGTCCACGTATGTCACCATGGTTACTATGGCAGTAAGAGCAGAAACCGAGGGTAATGCCGATATGACACCATTGACTGGCGACTCCCACACACCTGCTCACACGTCCCGGTTCCTATGTGGCGGGGGGAAGAAATACGAGGGGTATAAGGGGGGTTTCCTAAAGGATTAAATAAATGAACAAGATTGTACAATTCACACTCCGACTACGCCACCCTGGGAATTTCACCCAAAGAATTAACATTAGCCCCTACAAAAGGCATACACAGGTTCGTATCACCAATATGAGTCAGAGAGAAGGGTCAACATACAAAAATATACTTTATTGACAATTCTTAAAAGAGAACAATAGTAAAATGGTTATGGAACACTTGTTCCAATTCAACAGGCTACTAGGGGTTTAAGATAACATCATGGCCAGGAACGAGGCTTACCAAGAGGCAGAAAGTCAAGCCACCCATGAATGAAGATCACTGCACTTCAAGGTGCACACACATACGCACACACACACACACACACACACACACACACACACACACACAGGTGTTAATACCAATCACAGCACATGGTGAGGTGGTCACAACACACGGTGAGGAAGATACCACCACCTAAATAAGCCAGTCCTCTGTCCCCGGTGCTCAAGTCCTGCCAACACAGAAAGATGTACATCAAAATACAATCACTTTAAGGCCGCGTTGCATAAACTCAATCCACTTAGTCAAGACAAAATAAAGAAAAATAATGTTGCCACTAATAAGTAAGAAAATTAAGTAGGCTAAATAACCAGTTGCTTAAAGCAAAGATAGATGGCAACAAAATACAAACAATTAGGCTATATTTCAAAAAGAGATCAATAAAGAAAACACCACAATTTATACAAAATTGCATATCAAATAAACAAATCTAATGCAATGGAAAAGAGCAAGTAAAATAAAACTAAAGAAAACCAAAAAGAAAAATGATCAGAATCAGAGAAAAAAGCAATAGACAATTCAGATCCCTAGGAACGATCCCAAGTCAAAAGGTCCACTACAAATAAAAAAAACATGAGTTGAAAACAAAAACAATAAACTGAAAACCCAAATCATTTTGGAAACAGAACAGCACTGCAGCCGTGAATGAACGCGAAGCACCCTGACTGGAATGCGGGCATGGGCCTTCACAAACCTACAGTACAAGCAAAACGAGACTGTTACTCTGCTAGATTCATTCTCAACCTAACGCATGAACACATAAAACTAATACCTACCGATCGTCGAGAAAACTAGTCAAAAGTCAATGCTTTATCTAGAGACAGTGAAACCGTAGCTCTCTCTGGCAAGGAACAGAGCAGAGAAACAACAGCAATCCAACTGCATTAGGTTCTCACAGCACAATGACTGAAACGACCAATTAAAAGGGCATTCTCTGATGATGTTCCAAGATGTTAAAAACGCTAAGCTGATCATAGACAAACAGAGGGAGAAATTAGTATCTACCGCACCGTCGGGTTTTTTTTTTCTTGTCTTCGTTCACAGTCTGACATATATTAGAAGCTATGTGTCTGTCATGGATTTGCACTGAATTGATTCTCAAAAATACGGAAACAAAGTGCGTTCCGTGTCAGTTCAATACGGAACAAGATTTTTATGTGTCAAATACGGGACGATTCCGTATTACGGAACGGTTGGCAACCCTACCCCATCATACAAATTTCAACCCATTTGTGAGCTCAACCTGGCAACCTACAACCCAGTTGTGCCGTCGATATCTGCGCAGGTATAGCCCATAGACTGTAGGTATAGCCTAGACGCGGGAAGTTGAATAAGCGTTACTGGTAGAAATGGGAAAAGACTCAGTGGTACGTAAATATTTAACGCAATTAAATATTTGGCTGCATGGCGTTACATTAGGCTATATGATGCGCTTATATTCTTGCTAATGCTTTCAAGCCATACCTTAGGCTCTTATTTTATAAAACTTTAAAAGCGGAAAGCGCATCACTCATTCCTGGGAATACATTTGACATCGCAGCATGACCTTGACGGAAATAAATTTCCTACGCCAAAAGAAGGCTACCAGAGAAAAAGTCTCAGCTGTGCTCAGATTTGTAAACCTTACAGTTGCTTTGGTTTTTCAATCCATACCCGTTTCACTCCAATTGGCTCAAAAGGGACACGACAAAAAATAGGGACACACGAGAAAGCCAAAATAGAATGCAAAATTTATTAACAAAATAGAACTATACAGAAAAAAAAAAACTACGTATAGCCTACAACGGTAACAGTGAACAAATTCATAATCCGTGCACGCTTTCGCAATCGTTGTTTTGTAAATCGTTCTTTCGCAATATAGTTGTTTGTAATATTCAGTTCATGTGAAAAAATGTGAAATACTGTTCCAATAGTTGAAGTTACACAACAATACTGATTGATTACATAACAATATTTGGATGTAATATTCAGTTCCAGCGAAAATCTGTTCCAGTTAATGGAGTATACACAGGTGATGTGTAATTCAGTACCAATAAACTCCACCCGCTGGAACAGTTTCTTACAGTAACTGAATATTACACAACATCACCTGTTCAGTTTTGAAAACTGTATCCTACTCACAGATTTGTGGACTATACCTTATTTTAGAAATCTGTTTTTCTGTATATTGATTTGTTGTGTATTGTTAAGATTAATACAACTGTATTAACTGAATTTTTCTATGATTTGGCGATGGGGTGTGTAATGTATAATGACATGAAACCGCATGTGGTTGAACTGAACCCCCCCCAGGCCTCCCGTATTTTGGTACCCAAATGTTGACAGTTATGAGTTATCTTGTACCTTTTGTATTTTTTTTTCTTAATTTTTCAAGTACTTTTTTTTTTTTTTTTTTTTGCTTTGAATCAACATTTGTAATGTTATAATTCATCTTAAAACTTGGTTTGAGCCATGGCTTAGAACTCACAAAGCAAAATGTTTTGAAATCCCTATGGAGAAAAAAAAACCTGAATACTGATACTGAATCAAATTTTCATATAGTTTGGTTCATGAACAACACAAGAAAAATAGGAACCATAACTATAGCCAATAGACCATGGCTTACTAATGATGTCAAATTAATGGGGAAATCTTTATTCTTTACTTGTCAGTATTCACTGTAATAAATGTCATATGATTAAACAAAAATGATTAAATTCCTTATCCCTGTTATATTAACTTTGAGTTTAAACCCTTCAGCTGTGCTTGACTCATTTTAATGATCACCTCGAGCAATTATCTTAAAACTTGTGCCATCTCTACCAGTCAATTAGGCTGCTGCTACAAAAACATTCCTGCGCGCTTCCCTGAACTCAAATTATAAGTGGATATTTGTTATAGACTTGAAGCTATGTGTGTTCAGTACAATTTCTTCCTTGTTCACACTCTTCAAAATACAAAATTGGCCCAGTGCGGCAGCTGAAACATTATTTTGGTTTTACAACAGTGACTTTTAAGCAAATTCCCTTCTGTGTAAAGTTGGTATGTGACAATAATTAAAATAGTCTCATATTAAGCTTTTTACCCAATGAGCTTTGCATGTTTCATTTTAACAGATTTTAAGTTTATTTTAATCATCAGTTTTTATTTATGATGAAAGTAGAGTCTGACAGTGTGCAAACTTCCCATGCTGTGTTTTTAAATCTTCTCTTTTTTCTTTTTTCTTTTTTTTCTGTTGAAAAGTGGAATGTGTAACTTTCTCATATCTCAATATTCAAAGACAGTTCTAATTTGACATTTGTAGATTTGTGGATCTGTGGCATTATAAAAACATGTCTTGTTTGGAAATCCTAATCAGCATAGCAACAGTGACTCAACCAATGACAGGAGTTTGGGGGCGGGACTGGCTGTTATGACTGACCATTATGACTGACCGAAGAACATACAAAGAGTTTATTTAAATAGCCTGTCAGCATAAGCTAATTATAAATTACAACAGATTTAACCTGAGATTAATATTAATAAATGTGAGTGAAATATACATGTTTTGTGTGAACGTGTGTGTGAAAGAAAAGGAAACAATGGCTGTGGAGGACAAAGTTGTATAAGAGCTTTTATTATAGATGACTCCATATTATCATTCAATGGCAATATTTTGTCTTCTGGATTTATTGAAAAGGCAGCCTCTCATCCCCGCATGGGGAGCATACATTCACAAACTCTGATACGGTTTGAAATAATCATTGCCAAAGGACTGGAGAAAATGAATTTTCTTTTACAATAAAACAGAATTTGAAGAGCCACACTCGAGTGAGGCATTTTAATACAGTATGGCTCATTAAACTCTGCTGACTTGGCCTGGGTGGCAGATGAACATTAGCTTCTCAACTCATAATGTGGAACTGCAGTCTTAAGGCAATTTGGGTGCTCTACAGACCCCATGAAGCTTCGAAACTACTTTTTTATTCTAGGCAGAACTGTCAATCATAATGCAAACTGAAAAGAGAATGACTTCTGACTGTAATTTACGCGCCACACTTCACTTCACGAGATGAAAATCCCATTTATGATTAATCCGTACAGTGGGAGAGATACTGTGTGTTTTGTCTGAGGATCTTTGAATAGAACGGTAAATATCACCGTAGTATGTCAACTCTTTTTCATCTGTCATATGGATTTAGATAAAAAAAGTTAGAAGTGACGGTTTTGGAAAGGAATATGACTCGTTTAACTACAAAAACACCTCATTTGTTGTCCTTATTCATGGGATGCTGCAAATGCATATCTGGATGAGGACACAGTCTGTTCTTGATCAATTAGCAAGAGCTTATTAACAAAACATTTTAGGTCAGTTTAATAATAATGTGGCTATTGTCAGCTTGTAGTGGACTATACACAAATATTTGATACTGTAAATAATTAACGGTCGGTCTTTGCACACTGTCCATCAAACAGTGTATTTGACAACAGAGAGCTGAACTTCGCTTTATTTACTGAAACCCTGGTGTTTAACTGAAGCCAATCCTTATCTCAAGTTAACATTTTATTATTGTGCAGATAATTGATCAATACAGACAGGCCTAATTGGTTCCACCGGAGCCAAGTTTCTATTCACATTAATGCCATTCTGTGTGAGTGATAGATTTTTTAAAACTTGCATGATCTTTCAATGAAAAAAATTGAAACCTAGTAAATAAAGATTATTTTTATGCCTCCCTAAATAAGTAAAGAGCTGAATTTCATTCTCCACCTGTTAGCTAACCCTATAAGGATTTAATTAAATGTGTGAAAGACAAATAATGGCTTGTAATTAATAATCAAATACTAAAATAAATTATTAAAAATGCATTTATTATGGCACACAAGCAATATAACATATTTTAACATGCTTGATTTGAACAGGGTTGCCATTTTTCTAAATGCAAAGATTATAACATGTATCCTTTGCAATTTCTCAAGCAGTTTGGCATTAAAGGGATCTTTCTATCTGAATGCTTTCAATCTGTTTTTATATCTCAGTATCAAAATGTGTCTCATCAAAAGACGCTGTAACATGAAGGAAAAAGTCTGTGTCATTTCACAACACGATAAAAATTTGATGTACACTGCCGTTCACTTTACAGATAGTCAAGGTTGGGCTGTTTACGAGTTTTAAGTCTATTTACTGTTGCATAACCAAATAAACAGTCAACTTTGAAATAAACTGTTTCCCGGAAGACTTGAGTCAGGCTTTAAGTACACAGAAATACTGTTTAATCCTATCTAAAGCACCGATTTAACATTACATTAACCCTGACACATTTACTGATTATTTTGGTTTTGAGTTATTGGAGGGAATGGAAGAGATCCAAGGACCAACACTAGAAATAGTTTCAATTAATGTTTTAAACAGACTTTGTGTTCTTTGTAGGAACTTAGCTTAATCCTAAATATGTGTGGAAAACTTCTCAATGTCCATAGTGGCGTCATGTTCTTGAATATCATAGGAAATCCAATTCGATAGCCAGCATGAAAGTCGTTATGCCAATTATGGCATGTTTTAGTTGACACCCAAGAGAATGAACTGTAATGAAACAGATGATGAATCTACCATCACGTCCTTATGTTCTAGTCATGCTTGTAAGCAGTGTTTTCTTTCAAGCTACAACTTATGTCACGCATCAAAAACCACAAGATATTTATATATAATGAAATGAGCTAAACATCCAATATATTTCAATGAATACAAGGACCACAATCATTTTTATTTTATTTTAGTCACATTTAAACTTCTTTGTTAAATGACAAATAGTTAGGCTTTTGTGTTGCTTTTTGTTTTGGGCTTTTTTTCACATAATTTTTATTTATGGAGGGGTTTTAGTATTTTGTGAGGAATTTCATGGAGGTTTCACTAATATGTAAAAAAAAAAAAAAAAAAACATTGATTAAAAGTCAGAAGAGTGACCTTGACCTAATCAAGAAATATTTTAGGAAAGGACAAATAATTCCACTTCTGTCAGTAGCCTAGCCACAGTCCCTGTGAGTTGCATGGCTTAGAGATATATTAGAGCTATTGATTCTTCATCCTTCACCAGCAGTATATGTGCAGTATTAATGCTAGAAGAATGACAGAGAACTACCTGGGCTATTTTGCAGGTATAAGAGTCTTTGTAATCATGAAAAAATAGGGCATCTAAGTCAAATAATCAATCATTCAACAACTAATTTTAAGCAGATTGTCATTACAGAGCACCGGCGGAGTGAAATGATGAATGAAGTTATAGTGCACTCAAGACAGTCACCATTAACTGTTTACAGATGAAATGTGTGCCGTATAGTTCCTGTTTAACCGTCTTGCTTCATTAAATTAATGTCTTGCATTACTTTGATAAAATCCTGTCATGTCCAATCTTTCATCATAGGGCTGAGAAGTTTACTCTAGCCACGCTTGCAGCCAGTATAAGGCCCCAGGAAGGCTTTATTGTGACATTTGGCTTGTTTATAAATCAAACTCTTCGCCTTGTGAGCACCCAATGTCCTTGTGGTGTCCGAAACAGCATAATGAAATACACCACTGGCTCTTTATCTTGTTCATAGACTCCAGTGGTGTCCTCCTTGTGTCATACGGTGTCAGTCTCAGAGACCTCCAATCATCAATACTGTCCTGCCAGAGAAATATAATAAAATAGTAGCATCCTGTGAGTACATTATACTCACTCCCCCTTCATCATTCATTCTACAAGTAATTCTGTAAATTACGGCATTAATTTAGACTAATTATGCCTGTTTATTCCTGACACATCTGATTAGATATGTTTCTTTATATATTTTTTTTTTGTTCAGCAGCGCTATCAAAAAAGTAGCACATGCAGCCATCAAAACATTTTTATTTTGCAATATAGCACAACCACCACTTCTCCATCATAATGAACATTTACAGCACTTAGAGCACTCTGGGAATTAAATGTTATTCCACCATTGTTCATTAATAAAAAAATGCCACTTAATATGGTGATATTTGTTATTCTTGGTACAAGGGACAATACTGGTGTGAAAATACTGGGAAACATGAATTAAGCGTATAAAATCAACAGCACCTATATCAGCAGCTTAACGAATAGGATAGCTTTAATTAATGTATAGTCGCTCACCTAATGAAGAGCTTGCGACCCATGATAAATTAACCTAAATGAGTGCACTGAAAGCCAGATGTTCTTTACTGAGTCAGTGTGTCATTACCCGGTTACACAGGGTAATACATCTTAAGTGTAACGTTAATATAGCGAACCCGCAAAGGTATCATCTAGCTGCAATTGGGATCCAAAATGATTACTGGAATGAACAAACAAACTAAACAATTCCGGTTTAATTTTAAAATAAATAAATAAAATTCAAAGTTTGGTGACATTATGAACCCTTTTCACATTTAGGGTCCTCAGAAGCGAAGTCATCATAGTTGGGCAAACTTCTAAAGTAATTGGAAACTATAATGCATAATATGTTTTTGTTCCCATTTGCTTCACTAACAAAAGAAACAAATCAACAATAACGATTCTATGGAAATAATATTGAGGGATTGATAACACTATACATTAATAAACAACATTAAAGAAAGACAAAGAACAGGAAAACAGAGGGCTTATATACAAAAGGAAGATCATTAAGGAATGGGGAACAGGTGAGACGCTAATAAGGACAAACAGGCAAATGGTGACAATGAAAACAAACAGAAGAAGATAATAAAACTAAACTGAACAGAACAAGACATGAATGTGACAATCGTGGTGGTCAGAGGAGAGAAAGATGTCAAATTTGCCATCAATCTCTCAGACGTTGTGTTAGAAACACCCTTGCAGCAGTTAATATAAGACAAAGGCCTGGTTTCACAGAGAGGGCTTACACTGTTAGAAAAATCTGTAGAAATTACAGTATTACTGGCAGCTACTTGCCAGTAACTTACTGTAGATTTAAAATTATGTTATTTACTGGCAACAATTTGTTCAAAATTAAATGAACATTAAACATTAACAAGTCTTTATCTTTACAGAATAAAACTAAAATAACATCCTCATGCAAAGCATTCTGGGAACCAAAATCTGAAGGAAAAAAACAGAAAAAGGTTGATGAAGATTTCTGGTTCCCAGAATGCTTTGCATTAGATTGTTATTTTACAATTTTATTCTTTAAAGACAAAGACTTGTTAATGTTTAATGTTCATTTAACTTTGAACAAACTGTTGCCAGTAAATAACATGAATTTAAATCTACAGTAAGTTACTGGCAAACAGCTGCAAAACTACAGCAAATTTTTTACAGTGTAGATTAAGCCAGGATTAGGCCTTAGTTAAATTAGGACATTTAAGTAGCTTTTAAAAAACATTAATGGTGCATCTTGAGACAAAACAATGGCACTGACATATTTTAAGATATGTCAGTGCAAGTTGCTTTCAGTTAAATCAGCTCAAACATGCATTTTAGTCTGGGACAAAGCTTTAGCCATGTCTGTAAAACTGAGGGAAAGTGTTTTAAATGTACAATATTTTTTAAGAAAATTAATTTCTAAAACTTTGCAAGATTTGCTAGATTTTATTTTCCATCGCTTTTCCATCATTGTTCATCGTTATTTTTTGCTTTTTGCTTGTCAGTTATCAGCAAATAATCAGTTTTCTGAGAAATACTCCATATGTTCTTTGCATTATAGTATTTATGTTTTGTTGCACTTGCTAATGTATTTTTTTATTACATTGTAATTTTACCTACTTTAAAGGTCCCATGACATGAAATTTTCACTTTCTGAGGTTTTTTAACATTAATATGAGTTCCCCTAGCCTGTATATGGTCCCCAAGTTTCTAGAAATTTCAATCGGTGTAAATCGAGCTTTTGCTATCTTTCTCTGCCTTTGAGAAAATGGAAGCTCAATCGCGCTGATCTTGAATCTCCTCCTTGTGACGTTATAAGGAGGAATGTTACCTCCCCTGTCTCTGCTTTGCCCGCCCAGAGAATATTTTCCGCCCATGAGAAAATGAGCTAGGAAGGAAGTAGGAACGCGCGCGCGCGATTTTAGATTGTCCACGAGAGATATCATGGCTTTTGAGCGAGCGAAGCATAACAATTGCTCAATAATTGGATGTACAAATGAACACCGAAGGGTCAATACAGAGCTGGGCTTGCTGAACGTCTGAAACTAAAGTCTGGATCACTCTCTTTGGCTCAGCTACACACCTCGGAACAGTAAGTCAACTAATGATATATAAGTGTGTTGCTTTACTGTTTATGTTTGCCTAGACTGTTACACGTAGAATGTGGCTGTCACATTAGCTATGCAGCTATGCAGTTTATGTGTGTGAATACACACACTGTAACGCGAGTGTTGTACACTTCTTTGTTATTTGGATAACCGTTTTCCTGTTGGTTATACGGCGCGCGCGATATCCGCATTGCAAGATCGCAGAGCTTGATGATGTAATTGTAATAAGATAAATTACAGATGTTACAGATCTCTCATGAAAAGCCAACAGTAGGTTAGCGTTAGCTACATGATAATAACTGTAAACCATCCGAATAAAGTACCGTATCCAGACATAATTTAAACTAACCATTCGGAAACGTCCTGCTGGAGCCGCTGAGTTGCAACTTCTTCATCCGTTGCTTCTCCATCTGGATCAGATTCTGGGTCAAACTGAAATGCTTGAAGGACTGCGTGTCTCCGTGCCATTGCAATATATCCAATGTAAACATGCATGGTCCACCGTTGCCGCAGATGGTCAAGGCCACACCCACCCTCCACCTTGCGCCGCCTTTCTCCTCCTCATTAGTATTTAAAGCTACAGACACCGAAACGGCCCGTCTGAAGGAAGCTCATTCTGGGACTGGCTTATAGTGGCTATAATTCTGCACCGAGGCTGAATTTTTGAAAAGAGATTTCAGATACAGTACTAGGGACCACTAAGGCCTATATTAAAGCCTACAAAAAATAGCATGTCATGGGACCTTTAAATTCAAGGTCTGTTTGCAACCACAATTCAAATTAAATTCAAATTCAGGAACTGAATTGATTTTTAAAATGCATTCTCAATTCAATTCTGTTGTTATTATGCATACATAACACCTGCATATCAGATCTTAGACCAGCAAACTACTATTGTCTTCCTAAGACGTTGTCAAAAATGAATCAAAGATGAATTTTGCCTGTGGTATTGCTAAAGAGCCTATTGATAAAAGACCCCTTTGGGCTTTGAATATTGATGCAAAAGTAGTGATGCAAAGGTAAATTAAAGACCGAGCATACTTCAGGAATCCTCAGCCCATCACTAATACATTACGACAAGAACAAAAAAAACTAAAAAAAGATGCACCATAATGCAGCCTTGAAATAGCTTTTTCAATGATTTAAAAAAGGCCTGTGTTGATGGTTCCCTGACAGAAAAAAACATGAGGCACCCATACCCCTTCCTACTTTCGCCTGGAGTGATTCTGGCCCCTTATAGAGCTGCTGCTGTCCATTCAGCCACAAGGCCGGCACATAGTCAGTCATTTTAATTAACAGCAGAGGATGTGATGTGTCATCTATGAACAGAGTTGGGGGTGCTGCGTTTGTTAGCGATGTGTGCTTGAGCTTTAGTCGTCACCGGCCCTGTGTGGTTAAGAAAAGAAAATTAACCCCAGGGGAAAAGGGGTGAGAAATGTGTGTGTGAACCCTGGTCTCAGATAAGCCTGTCGAGCAGTCTCAGTATAGGATAGTTCAGCATCAATATAAGAGGAACAAATCATAGCATTTTTAGATACCGATGTTCTACGCCAAATCTGCATCAAGCTGTTAAAACGGTCTAAATGAAATTATTGACCCCGTAATTGAAAGCTCACTCTTAGGAAACAGCTCAATAATTTGCAAGTGTGATTCTAGCATATTCTTCAAGGTTATTTGGAATTATGTATTATAACAAAGCTCTCGTCTGCTATTCAAGCAGTACAATTCTGAGGTTATTTCACAAAGACATTTTTGAAATGACTGGCATTTAGTGCATTCGGGTTCAAGGAAATATTTCAGACTAGAAATTCACATCCCCCCAAGTTAAGCAAATGGAAAGCTCATTAAGCATTCCAAAAGCCAATTCTAATAATCATTGTAAAAGTACATATTGTGAAGGGCTGAAGGCTTTTCCTGTGCATTTTCAGGCAAGCAAAAATTGCAGACGGTTTCGTAGATAAATATGTTTGTTTTTCTACAAAAACTTGTTCGGCAACACTTGCAAAAATATCTGAATAATTTATGTATCATTTTTAGAAGCAACAAAAGCATTCTGATGCTAGAAATGTCTTTCTCCCACTACGCTGCACGGTAAAACTGTCTTAAACTAAATGCCTCTGAAGAGGGAAAACTTTTATGGCCACAGCTGAGATGAGACTGAATTGGTGTCATAGCCCATCTGGACAGGTTGCTATCAAGGAGGCAGAGAACAACAAAGCGGTGCTAGTAAAATCCAAGAGAAAGATGACGAAATCGAGTGAAATTCCATTTTGATTGATATGTAATGCAGCATGTATTCCAGAAATGGAGAACGGAGCCTTTTTCTGCTCAATGTGCTGCCCATACAGCCTGGAGGCATCTGTCACTAAGCCATTACTGTCCGCTGACAATAGTGGGTGTACAGCCTGCAAATCACTAGCATTACTAGTCACACAATCCCCTCTCATTTATTAATAATAACAAGAAATCTCTTGTAATTCAGCAATAATGCCGTATTAATGCGTTTTATTGGCAGGCACGATGAAACCACATTAGGATTCAAATCTTAATTTTAAAAGGCTTTGAATCTTTAAATGTAGAAGTTATTAAGAGTAAGCCATCTATTTTTTACAATACGAGTGTCAATAACCCAATTAAATCTCTAAGTTAAAAACATAATTTATCAGAAAATCCAAAGGTTTCAAAGTTTCAGAAGCAAGTGAATTAGACAGCATTGCAGTTGTGTTATGGCATAAACAGAGACCTAGTTTTTTATGACTCATACATGTATGATGGCAGAAAATAGCTTTAAAATCTTGACTAACTTTTAAAAAATGAATGCAAAAAACGTTAACAGTTAACACCTCAGCAGTAGAGGTCAACCGATAGTGGATTTGACCAATACCAATAACTAGGTTGGACTGCACTGGCCGATAACCGATTAATCAACCGATAGTTTTTAAAATGGATTTACTGAATGAAAATAAAATAGTGCTGAACTTTATTTCCAAAAAACAAACAAACAAAAAAACAGTACTATGTACCATACTTTTTAAATGGAATCAGATTATACATATTATTATTAATTATACATTGATCAATAGTGTTAGTTCATAGTGCATTAACTAATGTTTAACAGATGCAACTTTAAAATTTGAAAATGTATTACTGAAGTTAACACTAACAACGAACAAAGCATTTATTAACCTTAGTTAAAAAAGCATTTCACCCATGGGAACATTAATCTTTATTGAAAGTGGGTCATATATGTAGTCGAAATGTAACACAAATTTCGAATTTGGTGAATTCTTGACCGAGGAAAGACAGAAAGTAACTTTAGGGCGCATTTGTATGGAAGACAACAACTCCCACAATGCACCACATTGCACAGCTCCGCAAGCCACTCACACTAATCCAGAACACCGCCTATGAGGTATCCGCCTATCACAGTAATCACTCTTCCGTCTACAAGCCTAGCTACCACCAGAGCTTGAAATTCATTTCACACAAAATTTCTAGTTAGTTGGCAAACTCATTAGTGAATTACTCCTCGCTTGTATTTCTTTCGAAATGGTGAATTATTGCATGGTACCAGGATGTTCAGTCCGCGTCTGCGATAGGCAGGTCTTCTGCCTCGGCTGCAGAAGCCACAGCAGCAGCCGTCTCCTGTTCCTCCATCAGCTTCAGTTGCTCTTCGCTATATTGCGTCTCGTAAAGGTAGCCACGAACATCTGATTCGAGCATCAGACTTTCGAAATCCTCTTCTTCTACCCTGGTAATCCAGAGTTCTCACGAGAGCACAAGTTGAATTTGCTCAGCGAGTTACTCTGGTGTCGAGTAATGATTCATTAAATATGCCCCTCGATCTGAGCTGCACCAATCACATCGGGTTATCTGATATAGGCGGGCCAGAGGCGAGCTAAACAGATGACGACAGCGATGTGACGTCGAAGTCATTAGTAAACATTGCAAGATGGCTATGGATGAATACCAGTTGTTTGAAACGGCTTTGGCCACTACAATGAACGAGTTAGAATTGGCTTTTTATCTAAAACAGGAACAGAAGACGCCGCTCGAATCGTTCCTTTGCAAGAAGGACGTTTTTGCTGTTTTGCCGACCAGATACGGTAAGAGTATAATCTACCAGTTAGCTCCGCTGGTAGCTAAGCTTATGGGGTTTATTGTTGTGATTGGTCATAATGTTATCCAGTTGCGTGCAGTGAGATTTTCAAATGCACGCTTGGTGCCGCCTTTCGAGCTGGGCGATTTTCATTAGTCGACGCCAGACCATTAATCTTTTAGATTTAGGTCTGGATTTCCAGGCTACTCTTCTTCCATATCATATTGAATACCTCCTGCCATTGTCGTAACTTCACATCTGGCTCCACAGCGCCTGTTAGCTTAGCTTCCAAACAAGATGGCGGATATTGCTTTTAGTTTCTACAAGTGAAGTCCCACCCACTGATCTGTAATAGGACCGTAGCGTGAGTGGGTCCCACCCCCTGGAAAAATGAGGAACGAGTGTTTGTAGTCTCAACCCCTCTACAACGATATGGGACTTCCTGCTTAGAATGACGCAAAATGACGATTTTTACATCATAAGCAGGAACTGCAACACTGAAATCTGTTTTTCTCTCGTCTCAGGGGAAAATGAGGGAATAATGCACGACCATTCAAAAATATGACTGGGTTTCTAACGATACAAAGCTTAATGCAAATGGATGAAGTGTCCTTTTTATATTAAAACTGGACTCTTATTGTGAAGTGCTGCCATTTCATATCAACAGTCATGCTTAAAGATGACCATCTTTAAATGTCTACAAAAAGGTCATAGCATTGAAATTACGCACATATGTATGTATTCTCTCACACTTTATTTGCTTCTATTTTGGAACACCTGATGATTATCTAATCAAAAAAATAACAAAATATGGTGGTTGCATGAAAGCTTGCTCTGCGATTTTCTTTTTCTCCAGATGGGCAGTCTCTTTCATTTTCAAGATCATACAAAGATTTGCTAGAGGTTATCAATCGTGCTGTGGCCAAATTACATGTGTGGCCCAACCAGAAAAGGGAAGTGCTTCATAGTAAGCTAGACGAGCGCTTTTTTACCAGCATTTGGGCCCAGCCACCGAAGCGTAACCTCTCCTTCTTTCCTGATCTTCATTGCAAATTCTCAAAGTTGTGGAAAGCCCCTCGTTCACAACCCTGGCCTGTGCCATCGGCTGTTCAATGGCTGATCTGGTGGCTACAGAGAGGCGTCTGTGGCTCAGCCTTTTGGGGATCAGGGAAAAAGAAAAATCCATTTTGCTGGACACCCCGATCTCACCCTCTGGCCTGTTCAGCGACGCTGTCAGTACAGTCGTCGACAGGTTTCAAGCTGCAAAGAAGCAATCCGAGGCGTTCCGGCAGTTCATCCCTCGCCAGGTCTAGCTGGCTGGCCCTTCTTCTTCCCATCCTGCGCCCAGCTCCAGGATGGAGCAGAAGGCCAGTGTTGCGACTCATGGCCCCCCTCATTGGAACCTGACCTCAGGACTGTAATAGCACCTAAGCGTGCTGAGAAGAAAAATAAGCCCTGACGTCAGGCACCCCCTAGGGGAAGAAAGAGGGATTTTTCTCCCCGGCTTGGGTGGATTTTATTCTCACCATGGTAGGCAGTCTGAGGTTAGGCCACGAGCTTTACGTCTGTCAATGCCAGGTTCTGATGGGTCTTATGGCTGCAGCCTCCAAATATTATTCCATTGGAACATGACTTGACACAACTTGCTGCACATGAGACCTTTCCAGTGGTGGCTCGAAAGCAGAGGGTTTCATCCCTTATTAAAACCTATGTTTATGGTATGAGTCTTGCGCAGAGCACTTTGTGCCCTTTCTATCTGGAGGAGTCCCTGGTTTTTCTCCTTGGGTCCCTCTCTAAGAGTGTGTTTCCGTCCCAAGATCATTTCGACGGATGTCTTGCTTAAGGGCCTGGAAAGCTGTCCAGCTCGGGGTCTTTGGGAGGGCCCTCATCTGTCTTGGCACATCAACTGCCTAGAGATCTTCCTCCCAGACCTGTGGGGCTATCATGTGTTGGTGCGAACAAACAACATATCATTAGTTTCCTACATAAATCACCAGGGTGGGATGCGTTCGCTGGATGCCATGGTATAGACGTAGCCTATCGCTCTGCTTTCGGGAGTCTTGGTGAGGGTCCTTAATATTGGTAGCCCCAATCTGGCCGGCCCAAGTATGGTTCGCGGACCTTGTGTCTTTCTTGAAAGGCACTCTTTGGCAGTCTTTCACCCCCCACCAGGAGATTTGGAAACTATAGATCTGGCCCCTGAGGGGTACAGGTTCATGGATTCTGGTCTGTCTACTGAAGTTTTCGATACCATTCTCAATGCTAGGACTCTACTAGAAAGCTTTACGTTCCTAAATGGCGTTTATTTTCTTCATAGTGTCAGCAACACCATCTGAACCATTTGACTAGCCGGTGGGTTCCATACTGGAGTTCCTTCTGGAGCATCTGTCAGCTAGGTTGACCCCGGGACTCTTAAGGTTTATGTGGCCATTATTTTGGCTTGTCACAACCAGATCAAGGGGATGTCAGTAGGTAAACATGTTTTGGTGTCCCATTTTCTGTGTGGTGCCAAACAGTTGAGGCTGATCTGCAAGACCACAGGTTCCATATTGGGAACTTTCTGTGGTACATGAAGGGTTGTCTACTGCTCCCTTAAAACCCCTTGAGTCAGCCTCTGTTAAGCAGCTTCTCTTAAAGTGGCTTTTCTTATTGCTATTACCTCTCTCAAAAGGGTAGGAGACCTGCAGCCATTGTCAGTCGCCTCCTCCTGCCTGTATTTTGCCCCTGGTCTGGTCAAGATGATTTTGCACCCTAGGCCAGATTGCGTCCCTAAGGTGCCTTTCACTGTTTCATCCTGTTGTTCTTCAGGCCTTCTCTCCTTCGCCATTTGAAACTAAGGAGCAAGAGAGGCTGAACAAGCTATGCTCAGTTAGAGCTCTTAATATTTGCGTCCACTGCTCAGGCCAGTGGCGTAATTCTGATCAACTTCTTGTCTGCTTTGGAGGATGCAACCAAGGTTCCACTGCCTCCAAACAGAAAATCTCATTGGGTTTCAAATGCGGTCAGTCTGGCCAGTCTGGCTTCACCTCTAGGAGTCGTGGCCCATTCTACCTGAAGTGTTGCTGCCTCTAAAGTGCTAGCAAGAGGTCATCTTTTTAGGGATGTTTGTGCTGCGGCAGGCTGGTCCTCTATAGTGTGAATGTGGACTCGAGACCTTTTGGGGAGTCCTTCCTGTACTACAGTGCTTGTGTAACTTTCCACAACCTGTATGCAGGCATCCTCTCAGTATGGTGATGTGGGTATTATCATTCCCATTGCGTCAACATCATGACACAGTGTCGATGTTCCCTCGAAAGGGAACATCTCAGGGTATAACCCGGTTCCCTGAGAATAGAAAAGAGACGCCGCGTTGTACGCCTCCACGACTTCTTCAGACAAGTGAATCTGGTGACACTCTCCCACAGGTGTTATTTATAGAAATGATTACGCACTGTGATGCTTGACTTGCGTCACCTGACTTTGTCCTAGGCCAATGCTTTGGCATGTTCTACACGTGACTCAGACACCAGCACTCTCCGAAGACGTTCCCATTGCGTCAACACCATGCCGCAGTGTCTCGTTCCCATTCTCAGGGAACCCGGTTATATACATAACCCTGGGACAATCTATGTGTAAGAGTAAAGACATAATATATAACTTAATGTCATAAAACCTTTGAAGCTCCAAAAAAGCTCCACAAAACCAAAAAAGCTCAAATTGCAAGAGCATTGGTTAAAAAGGCTGACAATTTGTTCAATTTTAACTCTCTGACCTCATGCATTGTTTTCATAGCATGTCTTCCATTTCCATGTCTTAGTTGCTAATGAATGCTGTTTCCAAAGAAAAGTATCGACTGGACTATGTGGTGCCTTTGAAGGTATGTCCAAACAATACACTGCAGGATCAGATTTTTTATTTTTAAACAATATTTTCTTTCTTTTTCTTCTTTTCTTTTAACTAGGCAGAACTGGTTACCTCATTAGTCACAATATAAAATTAAGATAAATAATCCTGTCATATATAAACTCAAACAATAGCAGTAGTGGTAATAGCAGTAGTAGTAATAGTAGTGTTGTTTAGGTTGGCCTCCTTTTTTTGTTATTTTCAATCATTTCACTGGAGATATTTATTTCATGGAGTGTTTACTTGTACAAGTGTTAATGATTTAATAAAGAAGCATTTAAAAGTGTGAATTGTAAATTGTGAATTTTGTGTTTATTCAAATGTCACAGGTCATTCAATATATGATGGTACTTTTTAAAATAACTGTTTGTGGCATGATGCTTTCTGTGCTTAATGAAAAAACACGCAAATTATCTTCGCAGAGCGAAGAAGAGACTTGAGAGTTGGCAGATCTAATCAAACTTAATTATATGAACTAGTAATCAAGAATATTATAATTTAAGCTAATTTAAGTGCAGACCATGACCTCAGCTTAATTTGTCATTTCTCTTTATTCACAAAAATGTTTAAAATTAAAAAATGCATAAATTACATTTTTTAGTTAGATTTTTGATGATGGACAGCTCAGTAAATTAGATTTAGTATATGAGATTTACATATTTTTAAATAAATGTCATGGTTTTATGTGGAAGTGTTTTTGTTCTGATCTAATGTAATAATTGCTTTTCAGCTGAGATGACTTTATTTGTGGATTGATCTTTAACCTGACAGAATGCTTTGCTTCTGAAACTCATCGGTATACCTTTCAGAAAGAAAAAAAATATTTTCAAAAAGAATGTGACGCCTTGAAGATTTTAACATCAGCTCAAATCAAGCACTGAAAAATGGATTGCTGCAGTTGCTGTTGTCTTGCCCAATTTGTTTTATGGCCTGCTCTGCTTCAAATATCGAAAAAAGATCCAGAACAATCCTATCCAATTTTGTCAAAAAGATCACGTTCAGGGCCTGTGGAAAAACAGAGACATGCGTTTTGAACCTCCTGTGATAGGAACAGCTGACGGAAAACTGTAATAAGTTTGAGGCATAGTTCATAGTTACTGGAGATGGCTTTTACAAGGATATGTGATACTTGCTTTGCAACAGGGAGGTTAACAGTGACACCCACAAATATTATAGCCGGTATGCTCTCCATATGAGAAAAAGCCAACCTCTCCATTTACAAACACTCTCTCATTTGTCACTGTCAGATTCAGCCAGATATTTATTTAACACCCAATTTCATTTCAATTTAACTAATCTCAGCATGGTGCATCAAACAGAGTAAGTAAGACATCAATCTACTCTGTGTTCTCAGCCCAGCCTGTTAATTTAAAGTCTCACCTAAGTGCTTGCGTGATATTCCTCCCTGTTGGGAATTCATCAGGTAAAAGTGCGCTCTGTCTTTTATACAGATGTGTGCATGTCCTCCCACTGACCTTGTGGAAAATTAAGCATTTCATAAACCATTTGGAGCGTTTTGACTAAATAACAACTGACTCCTTCAATGCCACTCATATTCTGAAATATAAGCAAGATAAATTAGAGTATCTAGAAATAGTACAACCCATTTGATCATTCTCTTTAGAGGGCTGTTGGATTCTGTACTCCACACCATTTTGCTGTTCTAATCCAAGAAGGAATGACAAAAAGAACACACCATTTTCATATGAAAAAGATGTGCAAATATGTTTGTTCAGCTTGCTAACAGATAGTTCTTTGAAAGGCTGGTGGTCTGTTAGCCATTCAAAACTCGTCTTTCTATTATGCCTTATTTTCCAGGGTGTAACTTGCAAATAGCAGCACATTAAAAGTAATTCCCTTTTCCATCTTTAATCTGATCTTCCATGCAATGTATTAAACCACAGTAATCAAGCAGTTTTGTTGCCACAGGTAATGTTGCATCGTGGATAGAAGGCTCAAATGTATGCAGTTAAATTATAATACATTTAATTTTTTTAAATGTATGCATATTTTATTGAATTAAGAATTTACACAACCTAAAAAAACGTATTAATAGTAGTAGTAATGATGATGATAATGTTTATTATAATTATTTGATTCTACATATGTTAAAATACATGTACAAGGGAAATTGTGTGTATTTCTTAAAGGGATACTCCACTCTAAAATGAAAATTCTGTCATCATTTACTCACCCTCATGTTGTTTCAAACCTGTATGAATTTCTTTCTTCTGCTGAACAGAAAGGAAGATATTTAGAAGAATGTCAGTAACCAGACACTTTTTGGTACCATTGACTTCCATATATTTTTTTCCTACTATGGAAGTCAATGTTACCAAAAACTTTCTGGTTACTGACATTCTTCTAAATATCTTCCTTTCTGTTCAGCAGAAGAAAGAAATGCATACAGGTTTGAAACAACATGAGGGTGAGTAAATGATGACAGAATTTTCATCCTTTAATTATACATAAAATATCTTAATTTATAAAACACTATTTTGTCTGAAAGTTCAAATATTTTAATTTCTGTTACATACAATATTTTTAAAGAATTATAAAAAATTTTTTTAGCAAAATGGTGATTAAAATAGTATTAGATGATGTTTAACATGATTACAGTAGAGGATAATTCAACTTTCTAAGAATTTCAGGATAGTGTATTCAACAAGTGTCAGTGAAAACACCTGTTAATCAAATTGTGCTTGGATTAATTCTTAAATGCAAGAGCATTATGGGCAGAGAATCCACAGTTCACGAAGAACTAATCATGCTAAAGCATAAACAGAAAATAAATGAAACCTATCCATGGAAGAGGACCCATCACAACACATCCAAACAAAATGCTGCTTGTATTTGTTCTTCCATAATAGATAGCAATTGCAGTTGAAAAGCATGGAATTTTGTGCAGATGGAGAGAAAACAAACAATTATGAATGGCTATTAAGTGTCCAAAGACACCAACCATGTCATTGCATTTGGGAGAGAGAAAGCCAGCTTCTCCTGCACTTGACTGCTCATAAATGTTTATGGTCTTTCTCACTGACCCTTTAAAAAGTTCATCACGGTAAATTTACTCTGTGATTATCAAGTTCTTGTTGTTTTCCCCAGGCACAGGATGCAATTACTTGTCTTAATGGCAATTTTGATGGTGACCTTTTGTGCACACAGAAAAGAGATGCACAAATGACTTTACAGCTTCTTTTGGACAGATAGCTGAGTAACTGAGATGAGTTTACTGAGGTCTTCACACACCGCACAGTTTTGTGTTACACCTCATTTTCACTTAAAACCACAAAAAAATTGACAATTACACATTTATATATTGAAGAAAAATCAAACACTTGTATGGCTTAATTTGTCCCATATTCACTCGTGCCTTGATATCTTTTGCAGTACAAGGTGCACAAATTTCAACACAGTGTTCGAACAAGGTGCTTAAAGCACTTGAAGTATTCAAATTTAAATTTTTTAAATTTAAGTCCTGGAAAACCTGTGACAACAGCCATATTTATGATGAGGAACTTGAAAGGTGCTTGAATTATGGAAAGACAAATTAGTCTTTAATTAAAAAAATTGCACAAATACCATCTTTTCACACAAAATGAATGCTGCAGCCTGTCTGACTCTGATATAGAGACATTTTGCATGGCTTTGAGTGTGATATATTACTCATACTGTATATGATACTGGTTTCATTCTTCAGGTCAATCATGTAGGCCTAAATGGAAAAAAAAGATCAGTTTGAATGAGAAAGATATCTTTGTCATAGTATCCTTTCATTGATCAAGGGGATTTTCCATGACTGACATCGCTGGTCAATGGATTGATCTTTATGAAGCGAAGCATCAGATTCGGCTTCACGCCGGAGCCGCTTTGCTTGTCGGTTGCACGTTATAAGGTGTTGTTCAAAGTTAAAATGATTTCCTTGTTTACAACATTGCTTCATTCCAGAATGAATCAGCGTTTTTTAACGAATGGTCTATTAACTCACTCCTAAAGTCAGTCCCTTGCCGCAACCTACTGGCGTAACATGTAACCAAACCCCCATCATTAACATAAGACCGTTTCTCAATATAGTAGACTACGGCAAAATTATAATACAAAATATTATTTATGGAACAATAATAACTTTGTTTTTAATATATATATACAGTAAATATATATATATATATACAGTAAATATATATATATATATATATATATATATATATATATATATATATATATATATATATATATATATATATATACAGTTCATATATATATATATAGTACCAGTCAATAGTTTGGAAACATTATTATTTTTAATGTTTTTGAAAGAAGTCTCTTATGCTCATCAAGCCTGCAGTTAAAAAAAAACAGTAATATTATGAAATATTATTACAATTTAAAATAATTGTTCTCTTTTTTAATATACTTTAAAATGTAATTTATTTTTGTGATGCAAAGCTGAATTTTCATCAGCAAGTACTCCGGTCTTTGGTGTCTTATGATCCTTCAGAAATCATTCTAATATGCTGATTTATGATCAATGATGGAAACAGTTGTGCTGCTTAATATTTTTTTTATAACCTGAGATACTTTTTTCAGGATTATTTGATGAATAAAAAGTTAAAAAGAACTGTATTAATTTAGAATAGAAATCTTTTGTAACAATATACACTACCGTTCAAAAGTTTGGGAACAATAACTATTTTTTTTTTTTAAGAAATTACACTCAAAAAAAGAATTTTGGCCTCTTGTTAAAATAATTATTTAAAATAAGCAAAAGTAACACGATTGTTTAATATTGTCACAACTTAATTTAATTGTGTTCAATCAACCTAATTCATTTGTGTGAAAACTACATGAATCATTGTTGTTGACATCTAACTGGGCAGTGGATCTGTAGTTCCCAGCATGCTTTGCAAGGGACTGCATTAAGAGGGTAAATTTAAGGAAAAAAGTGTTATTTTATGTGTTTTTCAGTAAATGGAAAGATGTTGTTAGTTAATGTTAGTGTTTAATGTTCAGTTATGTTAGAAACTTAGAGGACTTTCTGTAATGTTTTTGAATTTTGTGGTTACCATTATGCAGAAGAGTGGCGTGGTAAGCCACCCATTGGTGGTAATAATAGATGTATAAATAGATGGTAACGATTTATATTGTTAGAAATGTTTTTATTTTGAATAAATGCTGTTTTGATGAATAAATGCTGTTAACGTTTTACTCAATGAATCCTGAAAAAAGTAATCCAAAAAAATATATTAAACAGCACAACTGTTTCCATCATTGATAATAACTATGTATCAAATCATCATATTAGAATGATTTCTGAAGGATCATAAGACACCAAAGACTGGAGTACTTGCTGATGAAAATTCAGCTTTGCATCACAAAAATAAATTACATTTTAAAATATATTAAAAAAGAGAATCATTATTTTAAATTGTAATAATTGTAACGAGGAGGCAGTGTCGTGAGGATCCATATGCAGCTTTATTAAAACAGAATGCAAGTTTAACAGGCAGGGTTCAATCACGGGCTTCAAACACAATGTAGACAAGGCAGAATCAAAGTCAGAGTTCAGGCTGGAAATCAGGGCAGGCGGCAAACACACAGAATAATCAAATGACAAGGCAGATGGGATCAGAATAGGCAGGCGGCAAAGTATCAGAGTCCAGTAAACAGTCCAGGTCATACACGGGAAATCACACACGGGATAAACGCTCAGAAATGTTTGCATGGCAAGACAAGACTTCGCAATGAGGAAGCTGAGAGAACAGTTTAAATAGAGGAGAGTCAATGGGAAACACCTGTGAGTGAAATCAGCCACAGGTACGGGGCATATGGGAAATGAAGTCCATAGAGTCAGTACTCAGGTGATGCTGACCTCTGGTGGTGAGCGGAGGGAGCCACAGAGGCTGAATTCGTGACAGAGCCCCTCCCCTGTGAGCGGCTCCTGACGCGAGGAGGCAAACGACGCCGGGGTCTTCCTCGAGGTCTTGGGGCAGGTTTGTCCGGGTGGTCTCTATGGAAATCAGTAGTGAGTGAAGGGTCGAGAACATCAGCAGCATTGATCCAGGACCTCTCCTCCGGACCATATCCCTCCCAGTCCACGAGGTATTGGAGGAACCTGCCCCGACGACGAGAGTCCAGGATTTCGTGGACCCGGTAAGCCTCCTGGCCGTCGATGATGATGGGAGGAGCTCTCTGGTCACCAGCCTCATCTAGGACCTCCTCTCCACTCGGACCACCAGCGGGCTTGAGCAAGGAGACATGAAAAGTGGGTGAGATACGGTAATGGTTCGGTAAGGCTAATCTAAATGAAACTGGAGTGATTTGTCTAATGATTTTGAAAGGACCCACGTACCTGGGACTGAGCTTCTTGCAGGGTAACCGGAGCCGTATGTCACGGGTGGACAACCAAACCCTTTGCCCTGGTTGGTAGTTGGGATTGGTTCGCCGATGACGATTGGCCTGTTCTCTGGTGCGACGAATGGCTCTTTGTAGGTGGACATGAGCACTGTTCCACGTTTCCTCACTACGTTGAAACCATGTGTTAATTGCAGGTAAATCCGAAGGTTCCCCAGACCACGGAAACAATGGAGGTTGGTAACCAAGAATGCATTGGAAGGGGGTGAGACCTGTAGATGGCTTGCGGAGTGAGTTTTGAGCATATTCGGCCCATAGCAAATAGCGACTCCAGTCGGACTGATTCTTCTGGCAGTATGAGCGAAGGAAGCGGGTGAGTTCCTGGTTTAATCTTTCCACTTGACCGTTGGCTTCAGGATGGTATCCGGAGGTTAGGCTGACATTAATGTTCAGTAGCTGACAGAAAGCGGACCAGACTCGGGAGGTGAACTGCGGACCCCGATCGGAGACGACATCCTCCGGTAGACCATAGAATCTGAACACATTATTGCAGAGAACTTCAGCTGTTTCTAGGGCAGTGGGGAGTTTGGAAAGAGCTATCAGTCTGCAAGCTTTGGAGAAGCGATCAATTACCGTGAGGATGGTAGTGTGGCCCAGAGAGAGTGGTAAATCAGTCACGAAGTCAATGGCGATGTGTGACCATGGTCTTTGTGGGATGGGTAATGGATGAAGGAGGCCAGCCGGTAATTGACGCGGAGATTTGGAGGTATTGCAGACGGTGCAATTCTGAACGAACGTGATGGTGTCCGATCGTATAGAAGACCACCAGAACTTATTGTTGAGGAGTTGCATTGTAGCCGTTATACCTGGATGACCGGAACTTGGGTTATTGTGTACCATTTGCATAACTCTTTGTCTTAGGGCCCGTGGAACGTACGTGAGGTTTGGTGGGGTCTCGGCCGGTGGTGGCTCGGTGACCTGGGCTTCTGCGATTTCGGTTAGTATGTCCCACTGAACAGGTGCGAGAATGATAGTGGATGGGATGATGGGTTCTTGATCTGGCGAGAGGAGATCCGACTCATGAAGTCGAGAGAGAGCATCCGCCTTGGTATTTTGAGAGCCTGGACGATAAGTAACTTTGAAATCGAACCTGGTGAAAAAGAGTGACCATCTAGCTTGTCGGTGATTGAGTCGTTTGGCTGATTTCAGATACTCAAGATTACGGTGATCAGTGAGAACAGTGAACGGATGTTTAGCCCCCTCCAGCCAGTGACGCCACTCCTCGAATGCTGCCTTCATTGCGAGAAGTTCGCGGTTGCCAACGTCATAATTCTGTTCAGTGGAGTTCAGTTTACGGGAGAAGAATGCACAGGGGAAAAGTTTGGGAGGTTCACCCTGGCGTTGTGAAAGTACTGCCCCAATGCCTGTGCTGGAAGCATCTACTTCCACTACGAATTCACGTTCGGGGTCGGGATGGTGCAGGATGGGAGCGGTTGTGAATTTCTCCTTTAATGAATGGAACGCTGCTATAGCTGCTGAAGACCAGGTTAGACGTTGAATGCCCTTCTTGATCATGGATGTCATAGGGGCCGCGATACTGCTGAAGTTACGGATGAACCGCCGATAGAAATTGGCAAATCCTAAGAAGCGTTGTAGTTCCTTGAGAGTGGTAGGTTGGGGCCAGTGAACTACCGCCTGTACCTTCTTCTCGTCCATGGCAACCCCTCCAGAGCTGATCACATACCCGAGGAAGGAGATGGTTTCTTGGTGGAACTCACACTTCTCTGCCTTGGCGTACAGTTGATATTGAATGAGACGTTTCAGGACTGCTCTGACGTGTTTAACATGCTCTTCGTAAGTTTCGGAGTAAATCAGGATGTCATCTATGTAAACAATTACCCCTTGGTTCAGCATGTCTCTGAAAACATCATTGATGAAAGCCTGGAACACGGAAGGACTGTTGGACAGGCCGAAGGGCATAACCAGATATTCGTAGTGCCCCGTCGTGGTGGAGAATGCAGTCTTCCACTCGTCCCCTTCACGAATGCGAATGAGATTATAGGCACATCGAAGGTCCAGTTTGGTGAAATATCTTGCTTGTCTGAGTTGTTCAAGTGCAGCCGGGACGAGTGGTAGAGGATAACGGAACTTGATTGTGATGTCGTTGAGAGAACGATAGTCGATACAGGGACGAAGACCTCCATCCTTCTTCTTGACAAAGAAGAAGCCTGCTGATGCGGGTGACGAGGAGGGACGGATGAAACCTTTGGCGAGTTCCTCCTGAATGTAGGATTTCATAGCTTCTGCTTCGGGTTGTGACAGTGGAAAGACTCTGCCCTTGGGAGGTTGAGATCCGGGGAGGAGGTCTATGGCACAATCACTGGCTCGGTGAGGAGGTAAGTGTGAAGCTTTTTCCCTGCTGAACGCTTCGGTTAGATCCTGATAGACACTAGGCAGTGAATCTGTTAAAGAAGTCTCGCTTCGTTTCTTGACCGGCATGTTGTGAAGACAGTTGTGAAGGCAGAACTCTGACCATTGAGTGATTTGTTTCTCAGTCCATGAGATAGAAGGGTTGTGCAGCTCCAGCCAAGGAAGACCGAGGATGATGGGATTTTGTGGTGATTGAAAGACAAACAGACGGATGGTTTCAGTGTGAAGGACTCCGGTGCTCAACTGCAGATCTTTGGTGGTGAACTTGATACAACCGGAGCCCAGAGGTCGGCCATCTAGCGCTGCGACTGCCAAGTGAGAGTCATAGGGAACAAGGGGAATATCATTATTATTGGCGAAAGACATATCGATGAAATTTCCTGCGGCCCCCGAGTCAATCAAAGCTACTGTTTCAATGATTCTCCCATTTATCTCCAGAGTGACTGCAATCTCTAAGCTGGAAGTGGATTTGGGAATTGCACTCACCACTGTGGGATTGCGAGGTGGACGAGTAGGACAGGTTGCTCTTAGATGTCCCGGTAATCCACAGTACAAACATAAGCTCTGTCGAATGCGTCTCTCTCTCTCCTCCTCGCTGATGCGTGTGACGCCAATCTGCATGGGTTCTACATCTGAATTAATTGTTGAATGTGTCATGGAAGAAGTGGACAGACGGTTGGTGCGACGAGATCGGAGGAGATTGTCGATCTTGATGGACAGCTCGATGAATTGTTCCAGAGATTTTCCCTCGTCGCGGCAGGCAAGTTCAGACTGTAACTCCATAGATAAGCCTTTACGGTAGTGTAACTTGAGAGGATCATCTGGCCACCCCGTCTGCGCTGCGAGAGTGCGAAATGATAGAGCATAATCCGCCGCCGAACCCCTTCCTTGCCGGAGAGATAGCAATTGCTCACCTGCTTCCTTTCCTCCCACGGAATGCTCAAACACCTCCTTGAAGCGTTGAATGAAAGCTCTAAATGAGGGGAAGGTTGTTCTATCCTCACGCCATACTGCAGTAGCCCAATCCAACGCTCTCCCCGTGAGAAGCGAACACACAAAAGCGATGCGATTCTCATCTGCAGGGTACAACATGGGTTGTTGATTGACAAACATGGAACATTGAAGTAAAAATCCCTTACATTTGTCTGGAGATCCATCGAATTTTTCTGGGAAGGCGAGGCGAGGGCTGGTGGTATTGGGGGTAGCCTGCGCCTGAGGTGGAGTGGGGGGTGGAGCAGGATCGCTGGGTGCTTGGAGACGAAGTGTTTGCAATGCCTTTACCAGTTCCTCAGTAAGCGAGGTTAATCGGTTGAGTTGCTCCTGGTGTGTGGCCAGGACTGATGCTTGAGCCTTGACCTCGGTGGTGAAGTGGTAGAATGCTGCTGGATCGAGTTCTGGCGAAGTCTTCTGTAACGAGGAGGCAGTGTCGTGAGGATCCATATGCAGCTTTATTAAAACAGAATGCAAGTTTAACAGGCAGGGTTCAATCACGGGCTTCAAACACAATGTAGACAAGGCAGAATCAAAGTCAGAGTTCAGGCTGGAAATCAGGGCAGGCGGCAAACACACAGAATAATCAAATGACAAGGCAGATGGGATCAGAATAGGCAGGCGGCAAAGTATCAGAGTCCAGTAAACAGTCCAGGTCATACACGGGAAATCACACACGGGATAAACGCTCAGAAATGTTTGCATGGCAAGACAAGACTTCGCAATGAGGAAGCTGAGAGAACAGTTTAAATAGAGGAGAGTCAATGGGAAACACCTGTGAGTGAAATCAGCCACAGGTACGGGGCATATGGGAAATGAAGTCCATAGAGTCAGTACTCAGGTGATGCTGACCTCTGGTGGTGAGCGGAGGGAGCCACAGAGGCTGAATTCGTGACAATAATATTTCATAATATTACCGTTTTTTTCTTTTTTTTTTTAACTGCAGGCTTGATGAGCATTAAGAGACTTCTTTCAAAAACATTAAAAATAGTAATGTTTCCAAACTTTTGACTGGTACTGTATATATATATATATATATATATATATATATATATATATGAATTAGGTAATACAAATAGCAATCGATCACAAAACATGGTTAATTTTCTTAAGAAGCAGTGAAAAGCTTTACAAAAGCGAGAGCTTACAAAAGCAACAGAAATCAAGCTGTTCACAGAATAAACGTTGGGGTTATATTGTTCAGGAGCAGCGTTTAAAATAAATTGTAATTTATCATCCCCTTTTTTTGTGTGTATTCCATGGGCGCGGATTATTTATATGAGGAACATTATGACTTCATAAGATCTGGAAAAACGCGTTGTTGTCCAAACGAGCCATTCGTTGCAGCTCTTGAAAAGTGGATTCTGTTAAATAAAATATCTCCCTTTTTATGGTCAAACAGCAACATTACACACTAACTAAAGTTGAAAAAGTGGGAAAGCATAATAGGACCCCTTTAAAATAACTTTTATAATAACTGATTATATTTTTTAAATGTTATTTATTGCTGAATTATCAGTAGCCATTACTCCAGTCAAGCCTGGCTAACGTCAGACCTCTTTCTCATTGAGACGTGGTCTGGGAACCACATGTTCATTTTCTCGTATTTGAGGCGTGGTTTACGAATGCCCAGAGCTGTTTATTGGGCGCTACGAATGTCTATCAAATGCGCCTGTACGTAGCTCATAGCCAATCGTTTCAATTATACCAGATGACGTATGTAGAGCGGCAGAAATTCGACGAGGAAGAAGACGAAATACTTAGAACACTATCTAAGGCTGCATCGAAAGGTAACTTCGCGTCTGATGCCATGTTGGATCCATAGATATAAACAAACTGCTTCGGTGTGTCGCATTGACGTCGTCGTCAAGTATTTGTTGTTGCAATTGTTAGTCAAAACTCACTTCTGGTCACTCTGGGACACTTTTTGCCTTGAAACATGTAAAATTTCTGACTCTGCTTCATAGTAAATCCACGGAGTAGTGCACCTTTTCTGTGCTCGAGAATATGGAGGAAGGGTTGAGAGCATTGCCATGTTTTTGCACCCGTAAAGTAACTGTTAACAAGTTAAGAGGCATGCTCTAGGGCACAATGACCATGGGCAAAAGAGCAGCATGGATATAAATACCAGCAGCCCATAAAGGAAATATCCCTGGTGTTCCACCTGCCAGAATAACACTCGAATTGCAGGTGGGAAGTCTTTCCCCCGGTGCACCATTGCTTTATACACTAAACCTACAGCTAAATCTATAGGCCTGCTGCCATAAGGGTTCAAATGTATCCTACCAGGAACAGTCACAAACCTGTCAAATGTTTTATCAGTAGCATTATACCATTCATCCGATGTGCCCAAGGCAAGCATTTTGAATGTGATTCTGCATGCATTTTTATGGTTCAAGTTGTACTCGTATAATTTTATAAGCATGTTTATACTTGCCTTTGTATAAATTGAAAGTATTTTTAAGGTGTTGGAAAAGAAAAAGTACTTGAAGTCTTTGTAGGAGTCTTTTGGGCTGCATTGACCACTCTAATGTCAGTGCTAAAGTATGGATCATTTTCTTATTAAGATATGTTTATCTATAAAAGCCCAGCCTGTTCATTATAATCCCACATTAATTCCTGACCTTTAATGGGGCTCCTCTGTCACTGAAATACGGGTCAATATTAATATCCACGTATTGTAAGGATGATCAGGTTCCATTATTTAGATCTCCCTTATTAGGAAACCTTTCCCTCCCTGCTTTATTGCATCATAAACTTATAATTTCCACATTTATCATGCTTGAATGATTTCCACTCCTCTAATTCCCAGGAAGATCAGAGGGCAGAGACAGAAAGGGGTTGCAGGCATGAGCGACCGAGTGAACGAATGAGCGAGCAGGCAGCATCGTGCTCGCAAAGAACAGTGCGTGTCTGTTATGTGTGTGCTGAACGTGCTCACATGACTCGTGTGCTTTCTGCTTGGTTACACTCTCACAGGTGCTTCACATTTCGGCAGTAACAGGAGTGGACGCGTATTAACTGTGTGTCCTGAGTGCAGGCCCATCTCGTTTCCCCCGCATTTCAATTTCAGGAAGAAAGAATGCAATGATGGACACAGAATCGGACAGGTTGACAGTGCGAATGCAGAATGGTGTCATCGGGCACTCGCCCCGTGCATTCGGAAGGTTATCTGACACTCTGCAGACAAGATGTACTCTGTTTTTAACTGGAGTCTGGTCTGGCTGCCTGTCTCAGAGAAAGCAACTTGAAGATTCGTACTTGAGCGTAAAATCTATTAAAATGGAAGGAGTTCAATATGACCTGTTACAACCTGCTGCCTCCGCCTGTGGATAGATAGCGTCACATTTAAATGTATTGTTGGCTCACTAGCTCATCAAGCTCGGCCTGCTTGCTAAAGTTGCTGTGTCAAGTTGCTGTAATGCAAAAGATTGGTTTTAACATTGATAGGGACATTATCATATTACTATACAGATGCTCAGAACATTGAAATGTGAAAGTATCTGAATTTTGATTGAATTTTTAGAATCCAATTCACTTTAATATGCTCAGTTGGCTTCTCACGATGTCATGAAAGAAAGTAATTATTAGTGATTTCATTAAATGAGTTTATGAAGCGAATGTATGATATATGTAGCATATCAGATGTTTTCTGTTAATTTAATACTAATAAAAATAAATACTACTAATATTTCAATGCTTTTTTTCATTAAAAAAATCTATCGGTGTCGGTCGATAATTAATATTTAATTGTGCAGGATTATATCACCTGTTTTTACATTTTAAAAAACAACATACATTTTTCATACTCTACATTATAGATCTGAGGTGGTATATTTACTTTGACGTTTAAAACATTGTTTTTTATTTTTAAGGTTTTATTTTTCATTTTTTACACAAAATTGTATAGAATTTTTATTGATCACTAAACTGAATGTTTGAAGTTTTATTGTTCTGTCTTTTTACGATGCCACTAAACACAGAGGGCCCTATCGTGCACCCAACGCAATTGACTTTGTACACCGACGCATGTATCATTCCTATTTTGCACCCGATGCACAGTGGACTTTTCCCTCGACAGACGCACGTCGGTAAATTAGGGAATGAACTTGCGCTCCCGGGGGCGGTTCAGCAAAAAGAGGAGGCGTGTTCCAGTGCAAACATTCCCTGGTGCTATTTTGCAGTTCCAGAAAACAATTCCGCCACAGACCAGGAAAAACCTAGTCTAAAGTCAGTGGCGCGTTCAGATGCTATTTTAAGGGCTCATGCTTGGCCATAATGTAGCGTGTGCACAACGTGCATACACTTTGCTTCTCTCATCATCACAAACGCAGCAGTTGACATTTTTGCAAACCATAAATAATTACAAGGAAAAATATTCCACATGAGGGAAATCATTGTGGTGTCCATGAAAATGTGAAAAAATAGGCATAAATCTAGCTTACACAATTACTCAAATTATTATACGCCTGTTTAACCGAAGCTAATTTGGGTGGGTTTCTCCCATCCCCATACAATGTCACCTCTCTGTCTTTTACGGCCCTGACGAAAACGTCGGTCTCCTCGGCTGTGAACTGCTCCTGGCGTGTGCCTGGCAAATCCGCCGTTATAATAGCAAACCGACATGGAACAAGCGCGCCTGCTCTTAAAGGGAATGTGAGATGATGCTCTCATTGGTTTATTTCACGTTACGCCCAAACCACACCTATGAGTAATGTAGCTACATCAGACCAACCCATTTTAGATTTGCGAGATCCGCCTACAAAGTTACTCGCGTTTCGCGTTTGATACTTGCATTTCAGTTCGTTAAAATAGGGCCCAGATAGTTTACCTGGGTAGGTAATTGCAAAGTTCTGCAGGTTTACTTCTACTGCTCATTGCTGGCTCTTGCTGGTTCAGCTGATATTTTCTTAGCACTAGAATCTGTCTTATTCTGATGTAACTAAGAATGTAGTGAGTATAAATGCCTCAGCTTCAGCAAAGTCCCATTAGTCACAACTAAACTGCTATTGGTAAGCTGTTCTGCAGTCCTTTATTTAACTTTGATTTGTCCATAATTTGATCTATATTTATACTATAATATGACTCACTTAAACTCTTAAATCTTTTGTTTCTGCTTTCTCAGTCAACCTGTGTGAAATCATTGTAGAATTCTTTCATGTTCTTTTATCCTCAGTCTTGTCATATATATATTTCTTTGCGAAGAGAGCCTATTGATTCAAAGCATAAAAACACTTGATTTGACATATGAAGTAACTGAGATGAACCTCTTGAAATCTATGCATTGTGAATGAATCGTTATTTTGATGAATTAGCCCTCTGGCTGGAGCGATCGAGATCTGAGTTTACCGCTGTTGGGCAGAGAGCCGGCGTTAGTGTGAGTGTTTTTGTAGCATAATGAACCGAGCCGTGCAGTCGCTGCAAGGTCATTGATGCACCACGGAGAATAAAGAGGAACTCTTGGCATCCTGTCCTCCAACACTGCAAGGGTAAAAACCTCCATAATTTGGCCGTCTATGCTGCGAGTTTGGTCCATAAGCTCTCAGGGGTTCTTTAGACCACCTGTCCCCCCTTAAAGCTTTTGATGCTGACTGGCATTCTTACATGTGAAAGTCAAGCATTGAAATCCATAAGGACATAACAGGGGTTGATGGGCATGATTAAAATTCATGAATCTTATTTCCTTCTCACATGCAATGTACTTTGAACTTCAAACTCGTTAAAGGAGAACTCCGGTCAATTTTAACATTGAGCTAATTTTTTTGTACATTTGGAGTGCTGTCAGTACAGAGAACAACAACAAAAATCGGTGTTGCCTAAACCGTGTTATCCTCTTTTTAAAATTTGCACCCTGTTGACTTCAATGGGGCAAGTACTAAACCTGCTTTTAGCCTCTTAACATCCTTGATGTGTCATTACAAGTGCACAGGTCATGTGAGTGATTCCTTCGGAGTGATCACGGGTGAATCTGACTGCAGTAGATGTGAAAGATATGAATAAAAATGATGTTTATTCAGCCAGCGCACATACCTGTATTTACATCCTGTTTTCGGTCGAAGTCCATAGTAATCGATTGTCGAGTTCACGCGCGTGATCATAGGTACTAAACCAATGCGCGTGAACTCGACAATCGATTAAGAGGATAACACGGTGTAGGCAACACCGAATTTTGACATTGTTCTCTGTACTGACAGCACTCCAAATGTACAAAAAAATTAGCTCAATGTTAAAATTGACCGGAGTTCTCCTTTAAAGATATACCTTAAGTAAAAAATAAATAAATAAAAATTTATTTTAAATGAAATGATACTCAACAGGCTGTCATATATGTCTCCAGAATATTACACAATTTCACCAAACTAAAGAATAATAATAATAATAATAATAAATAAAAAAATTGTGTTTTATTCAGACATTTATCATATGGAGAAAAGTTGTTAGTGCTTCTATTTGAACTAGTTCCAAATATGAATTATGAGAGGCTGAGAGTCCATATTAAGATAAAATAGAATTGTAGCATGCCACTTTCATTTGATATATGTGACCCTGGATCACAAAACCATTCATATGTAGCACGGGTATATTTGTGGCAATAGCCAACAATACATTGTATGGGTCAAAATTATCGATTTTTCTTTTATGCCAAAAATCATTAGGATATCAAGTAGGCTAAATATCAGGTTCCATGAAGATATTTTGTAAATTTCCTACCATAAATACATAAAACATTTATTTTTGTGAGTGAATGCAGCACAATCGCAAACATAAATGGACAACTTTAATGGCCATTTTCTCAATGTTTCTCAATGTCAGATTTTCAAATAATTGTATCTCGGCCAAATACTGTCCTATCCTAACAAACCATACATCAATGGAAAGCATATTTATTCTTTTCCCTGTGTGGTCCGAACCAGAGTTTGATTAGATCCTCTCACCCCACAGGTCTCTGTTCACATTGTACTGTTTGGTTTTTACAGTGTGTTTGCATAATTAAAGTGAGTACCATCATGAGTAGGCTACTAGCTGCAGCTGTTCATCACAGTAGCCAGGTAACGACTCAGTAGGGGAAAATGCCAGTTTCACTGTTAGTGAAGTATTTGTCCCTTTGGATTAGCCAACAAAACCTTGCACGCAGATAACAGCATTTGCGTTTATCAGCGGATTCATTGCAAGAGGTGCAAAGATTGAGAGCTTCTCCAATTAATTCAGAGACTAGCATTTAATTTTTACATCTTTGCATGCTACTGGTCACATTTATTAAATAGTGCTTTAGTGTAGACTCAAGTCTGTTTGGCATCAGTTTGGTTTGTCTTATTGGCGTGAAAGCATTTCCCCCCCTCTAAACTCACTGTCAAAGACAAAGTGTCTTGTAACTGGTGCAGTACCCTCACAAATACTTCATTGTATGTTATCTACACTACCAAGTTTTAGGGTTCAACAGTTTTGATTAATGGTAAGAAATGCTTCTTGAGCAGCAAATCAGCCAATTAGAATGATTTTTGAAGGATCATGTGACACAAAAGACTAGAGTGATGGCTGCAAAAAAAAAAAAATCAGCTTTGCCATCATAATATTTCTTATATGATGAAAAAGAAATACATTTAAATAGAAAACACTTATTTAACACTTATTAAATAAATGTAAATAGAAAACACTTATTTTAAATTAAACAATATTGCTGTATTTTTGATCAAATAAATGTAGCCTTGGTGCGACTACTTTTAAAAATATTTAAAAATCTACTGTACCTTAGTGTACCTCTTAAAGGTATTACCTTAAGTACTACGTGATTTGTACAAAATACTTTTAAATAGACTTTTGAAAACAAATGTCTTCTAGCAGAGCAGTAATATCTGGAAATATCCATGCATGCATGCACAATGTAACTACACCAGTGTGAAAAATGTACATTTAGCATTCATAATGTGAGTAATGCACAGCTGATCAGATAGCTAGATATTAACTCTCAAATGCATGCTCTAGGTTTTTTACATAATGCCTATTGTCTACAGTCTGCTCTAAACAATTGAAAGCTCTTTGAAAATCTTCGCTGTGTTTGCATAGTCAAGCTGTTTTTTATTTCTTAAAAATAATGAGATGATTAAATAAGGAGAATTGTTTTTTCTAATTGTGAGAATTTCAGCTGCTGTGGCAGGTGTTTGTGAAGTTTAGCACTCTTATCTTTTGGCAAGGTGAATCTTGTCACTCAAACTGTGAGGAATACGAGGAGGGTATTAGTTGAGATGCCAGCTCTGCTTGCCAGTCAACACTGAACCTTCAAAAATATGTTCAAGACTTAATCAGACCTTGAAATCGATTACTAGTATTTGATACCCTACACTCTTTCTGTTTCTGTTATAGTTGCAGTCCTCACTTCTGATTTGCATCCTGGTTTATTGTGGAAAGATACACTTAATGGATTTGCTTAATAAATTAACAGTTTAAAGGGATAGTTCACTTTGAAAATAAATTTTGGTATGTTTTAGCTTACCTCAAGGGCAGATGTAGGTGTCTTTTTTTTCCGCAGTAGTTTCAATTTGGATATTTTTAGGTCAAACCGTTCTTGTCTGTCAGTCATATAATGCAGGTCGATGGTCACTGTATCAAAACACAAGCACAGAGTCCAAATTAAAACAATTCCCCGTCGTCCAAATTAAACAATTCCCCATCGTAAGTACACATTGATGGCCTAAGACACGAAACGAGCGGTTTGTGTGAGAAAATGTACAGTATTTATATCTTTTTTACCTCTTGTAACACAGCACACGTCCAAATGATCTGACGGCGCAGGCGGGTATAGATATATACATAGATGTCGCCTTGGCTACGGTTTCGTTCCAATGAACTGCAGTAGCAAAGGCGACATCTAGTGTATATATCTATACCCGCTCGCGGGCGGGTATAGATATATAGACTAGATGTCGCTTGGCTACAGTTTCGTTCCAATGAACTGCAGTAGCCAAGGCGACATATATATACCCGCCCGCGCCGTCAGATCATTTGGACGTGTGCTGTTTTCAAGAGATAACAACGATATAAATACTGTTCGTTTTCTCACACAAACCGCTCGTTTCGTGTCTTAGGCCATCAATGTGTACTTATGATGGGGAATTGTTTCATTTGGACGATGGGGAATTGTTTTAATTTGGACTCTGTGCTTGTGTTTTGATACAGTGACCATCGACCTGCATTATATGACTGAAAGACAAAAACGGTTTGACCTAAAAATATCAAAATTGAAACTACTGCGGAAACAAAGACACCTACATCTTGGATGCCCTTGAGGTAAGCTAAAACATATCAAAAATTAATTTCAAAGTGAACTATCCCTTTAATGAATATTTGTCCTGAGAATTTTAATTTGTCCATAATGTTTTTAGTATGTGAAGTGTTCTTTCATTTTGAGTCAGTAGGTGCAACAAGCCGTCTGAAAAGAAACATGATTTATATAAAAAAACACTTAATATAAGCAAGAAAGCAAAAAAACTATTGCAAGTCTCAGCCTTTGCATTATGCCAGTTGTATTACGAAATTCAAACGATACATTTTGAGTTTGACACTCTTTAATGTGGTGTGATAGATCTTGGTGCGCATTTGTTTTTATTCTATGCTTTAGTACGAATAAAATTGTACAAATTCATAAAAAAAAAATCGGCAACTTAGTACACTTGGTTTCCCGTGAGATCGGGTTGGTTCATGCAGCAGCATGAAGTGCGAGTGAAATGATCATTGCTTTTGTAGGAGCTAAAATAAGGATTATTTTTTGTGTTAAATAATTAACTATTTCACCCAATGTTATTTGAGTTGACACCACCTAGGGGTTGAAGCGGGAGATGTAAGGCCTCTGGGAATAAAGGACCTGTGACTTCACCTGAGGGCGTGGCCAGAACCGGAAGTGACAGTCTTTGACCTCATGGCCTGACTCCATGTGAAACAGATCGATTCAATCCACTTGATATCTTCTCAATCCTTTATTTACTTGAGATTTAGATTTTTTTTAAACAGACTATTTTGTAATAAATATTATTTCAGTTTGAAAATCTATCCTGTGGACAATGGAGTCTTTTGGAAAGTGAGCGTCAAGCCTTTTTTTTTGTTCAGCCACCAAAGTGGACCATTTATCTGCTACAGCTTTCTCTAAATACTAGTTAGAATGAAGTAAACATGCATGACTTCAGCTTGTATGTTGAATGATGCATGTTTGATCTCGCATGTAATTGCCCCAATAAGTGTTTCAACTGCTTCATTACAAAGGAAAAAAAAAATTAGATAAGAGCATAACGTTAAAATTATAAATGTATTATAAAAGCTTTATATTTTTACTTATCCTGACATTTTTTATGAATTTTCTGGGGCGAAATCCAGTAATTGTATTTGAAACCCACGATTTGTTTGTTTAAAATAGAGATCACAATTCTCCCACGATTGCTCACAGAACTAAACAAAATAACATGTATTTTACTAGAGGTTCTGACAAAGTGATAATTGCTTCATTCTATTTAAAAATGTTTAATTAATTTGAATGTATTTTTTTTTTTTTTTTTTATGGTTTGAATGAATGATTCAATGACTCACTCATTAGGAGGCTACTTGGGCCCTGTCCCAAATGGCACCCTAAGCACTCGTGGTCTTCCTACGAGTCCGCGCTTTCGTGACATAATGCCGCTTTGACTGTCGGGAAGAAGTCTGCTGCGGAGCCCGCATCAGTGCAGGCTCGGCAAAAGTGTGCATCGAGGGCGCATAGCGACCGCAAAGGAGGCGCTCGCGAGCACCCTTCTGAGGCTTAAAATGACAAATGGGACACCCTATGGTCTCACGGACTTAACGGACTTAACGCATGCGACAGCCATTGTAAGTCCACAAGAACAAAAGTGCATATGAAGTGTGCCATTTGGAACAGGGCCTATAATCAGCGTTTAGAAAGAATCTCTTGAATGAATGATTCAATGATAAATAATAGTTTTTTTAACAGTCACTTTTCACCACAATATTTGGACGTTTAATGAACCTTTGAAAAGACATACGTCCGACACGTCCCGCGATCCCGTCATGGTTGAAAAAAAAGTTGAACGGATGTCTTTCGTCCTCTGTTATGTGTTAAATATTTTTACCGATTTATGCCGTCCTACTGCTACTATTTTTGGCCAGGGACACAACGACCAATGTTTGCTGCATTTGCAAATGTAGACTTGTTGAGACTACTTTTAAAAACATTTAAAAATTGTGTGTACCTTAGTGTACCTCTAAACTATTTTGTGATTTGTACAAAATACTTTTAAATAGACTTTTGAAAACAACTGTATGTCTTCTAGCATGGCATGGACATCAGTGAACTATACACTTTTATCCCAGTACTTCTGTTATGATTTGAATTATTGTTACACATAATAATACTGTGTGGTTAAAAGAGCAAGTGTTTGTGAAGCTGTTTCATAAATAACAACTGCTCTCTCTGTCAGCGGCAGTGCCAAAGCAGATTTGAATGTTCGCTGTGATCGTACTTGTCAAAGGTTTAATAGACATAACCGGATCATTGTCATTTAGGAATAAGATCCCATGAGTGTTTGAATCGAGATTGTGATCTTTTAATGATTAATCGTGCAGCTCTAGTGCACATAGAAATCTTTCCCCACCCTTGATTTGCAATGGGTTCAAGTGGTCATGTGGATTTGCCACGCTGCCCAACATAAAGTGAAAGGGTCTGCTGGCACTCCAATGCATTGTACCAAACAACATCCATTAGCCTTGACTTCATTGTACTACTTAATTGTGTGTCTGGCTAAAACCAAATAGAATGCTTACTGTTCAGGGTTTAACTAAGCTAACGTTTTTGGTTCTCTGCATTCCTCTCATCTCAAGTTTAACTGTGACCCATGCGGAACAGTCCTTGCTGTCAAGCTGACAGTGTCCTCTTGCTGTCACCCTTTAATCTCTGCTCCAGGTCTCTGTGCCAAATTGGATTCCACCTACGCAGACCCACCACCTGTTCTGGCCAACCATGATGTTGTCCTCCAACACCTGCTGACCCCTCCAAGCACTCAGGTCTGTCTTCAGATTCATTTCTGCCCCATTACTGCACTAAAACTATGGCGTATTTCCACCCTCAGAGTGTCAATAATATCTCCCATGAGTATTTCAAGTTAACATTTTGTTTGTGTTTTTTTTTAAAGAAGGCACATTTGCATTTGACAGAATCAGCAAACGTATCGTTACACAAACATCACTGTTAAGAGTCTCAAATATTGTCGTTTTTTTTTTTTTGACAGGTTGTTATAAAAATGCAGAATGCGTGGAGCATGACATTGGGAAACAGGGATTTACTGTTGCAACAACATGCTCAGCCAGCTTTTTATGATATATGAATCATGAATATATTAATATGTAGCCGAGTTTCACCCAAGAATATGCAAACTCCAGTGTTGAGACGAGAGAGAACATCTTTGTCATTATAAATCTACCTCTGTGAGATCTGTGTATCGCTTGTATATTATTACAACTCAATTGTAGGATGGAACAAGCAACATCTACAATAACCCTGAAATGTCAGCTTAACTGCATGTTAAAACTGGCCATGCAGCTAATCATATGCATGCTGCAAGATTCAGGCACACAATTTCCGCATCTCAAATCTGTTAATTTGTCAATGTTGAACAGCAGTGTTAAGAAGGATGTTTATCAGCTGAGGGGTTTATATCATGCAGGTAATGAACCATGCAGTGTGATCATCAAACACATAGTGCTGCCTGACATTTTTCAAGTCAGACTCTCACTGTGTTACTGGAATACCACTAAAGAGCCCTGGATCATGCTTGAAATATACTATGAGATATTCATGCTTGTTCCTCTCACGTACATTGCAGTAGTTATCCATCTGTGTTGCATTAGAATGTTCAGCAGCCTTCTGCCATTTGATGTAATCACTGTAGCAATGGACCTCAGGCTACTGATGCTCACTGTATCGGCAGAAATGTTGTTTAACGTGCTCTGGCGTGACAGTTTTGGAGGGAACTTTATGGAACTACTGCAACATTTCTTGCACTGGGTAGTCAGTTATACAGTGTTGCCTCTGACAGGTCATTTTCAGAAATATTTGACTGCTGAATGCTGCAATTGATAACCAAGAATCCACTATTCTAGAGAGCTGTGTTATATTTAAACAGTTATAGTTCCATTTCTTGAATTTGATTGGCCAAGCTGTGTACTACAAGCCAAACAGTACTGGGACTTTTTACTGTCACTTCGCTTTTCTGTGTTCACATGCTTCGGACTCTCTGTGGTTTTGTAGTTAGGATTTTTTCCAGTAGGTTACAACAAAGAAGTCTTTCTTTATGAAAGTCATTGATTCAGATTCTCAGTCAATTTGTTCAAACACACTGATTCATTTAGGAATGTAACAAGTAACTATCCTTGTGAGTGAGTCGTTGAATCATTCGCTCAACTGCTTGGTTCAAAAACACTCATTCAGAAATAAAACACCACAACTGTGTTGCACTATTAATTGCAAGTGATCAAATAAGATTTGCGTGTCCAGACATAACCAACCTATCTGCATAGGTTGCTTTGGTAATGATGTAGGAATACCCATGTACTGTATTAGCCTGACTACGCCAGACTTCGTACTTCCGCTCAATTTCAGTTCGCTTCTGTACTCAGTCTGAGATAGTGACCGTTTTCCCCGTTTTCCTCCGGCCTCAAAACAGCCGGCCAATCAACGAACAGAGGGCGGGCTAAGAGCCGTGACGTAGACGCTGATTGTACCGTGGATGCGTAGATTTACTTCACATAATCTGCAAAAGTCGTTCACAGCCATGTTCACTCCGGTATTTCGCTCGGTGGTTTTGTTTTCGCATCATACATGTGTCTACAGTGGAAGTTAGATGCGGCTGAGCATGCGCATAACACACGCCATAACCAAAAGTTATGTGATTGGCTTACGGGTAACCAATGATTTTAAACTTCAGACAAGCGCCCCCCGCGAGAAAGAAAACGCTTTTCAATTATGCCATGCCAGACTCTGTCTACGAAGCAAAGCGAAGTAGCAGAGTTTGGTATTACCAGGCTAGTACTGTATGTAACGAGGCTTTCAAAATGGATGCAGGAAAAAGGCGCATCATCTCTCTCTCCAAATAAGCGCACTGTTGATTGGGGGTGCAGAACTCCTTCGTCGCACAAGAAAATGCATAAAAGTTTAGACATACCATTTAAACACCTTTTGAATGGTTCCGGGATTTCCATCACCAGTTTTGATATTATCGTTGAGTGTTGCGTTTAAGTGATGCAAAAGACAGTTTGAAATTGAGCAGCAAGAGCATCCGGACTGAGATGCATCTGTAAAAATGTTATCGCATTCCAAACTACTTCCATATGGGGTTTGAATCAGAAAAAAAAAAGAAAAAAAAAAATATATATATATATATATTCAGATTTCATGTTTTTGTTTTTGTTTTTTGCCGTCCAGACTTTCAAAAACCCTTCTGGATAAAATCTGGATATAAAAAAATAATCAGATTTTTGCTGGTTGTCTGAACAAGGCCCAAGATCTAAAAAGTCATCATGCAGTTTTGTGAGATACAAATCATTCACCCCCTGTGTTCAAAATATAGCCTTGAGCATCCAGCATTTCTGAATTGGACATATGGTTATGAAAAAAGAAAAGGAAAAAAAGAAGCCTTTTTAATTTATCAGGATTTCTGCATGAATGGATCCTAAAATGTGAACTGCTTTTCATCATTTTATATCTGAATTTTCCCTCAGGGAGTAATACATAAGGCCTGTCTGTCTGTCTGTCAATCTGTCTAGCACCAGATACATCTTTATTGAGAAAAAAAAAAAAATAATATACAAAAAAATAACAAGACACAAAAACAACCAAGGTCATTGGTGATGAAGGTAACCTTATATTATAAATTAGTTACTACTTGAAGCTGCTTCAGATTCTGCTATTTCATTTCAATGTGACACGGTAACTACTTCCCTTATTTCCGTTTGTGTTATTTTTCACTTTTGATAACTTTACTATTATTCTGAAATGTGAAAAATACATCATACAGATTAAGGAATGAGAATACGTGTCCAGACTCTTGCCTGGTACTGTATATAACCTGTTCAATATTTAAGCCAGAAGGTTCTCAGACCTGCTTCTGTTCTGAAGTTCTTGACTTTCTTCTCTTCCAATTTCATTCAAACATTCCTAAGTAGATTGTGAAAGATTTTGGGTTTGTTTAAAATTACAGGCGGTTGTGTCAGAGCAGGGTCATAACTGAGCTCTGAAGGAATGTAGAAGCAGAACTGTAGTATAATAGTGTGCTATTTCCATCATTGCCCATTATAGTTTCATCACCATAGATACCCCCCCACACACGCAACTGTTTTTGTATAAATGTGAATTATGTGCTTAATGTGTATATATGACTTGAGAGCTAGCTAAGTCATGTAGATTTATGGTATCTTTATGTACTAACATACACACTATTATTAGACGAGCAATTCTTTATAGTTTCTTTCTCTCGATTAAATATTCATCTCTATGACAGCGAAGGGATTGAACTTGAGTTCTTTATTATTTCACACATTGACAGCATGCTGGTTTTTGGCTCTGGGTCAATGGAAAACACACATGATTGGGAGAACAAAGGAGAGCCAGTAGGAAAGGGATTAAAGGCATAATTTATTTTGAAAATTGATGCTAAAAATGGGGGTGCAATAATGAAGTGTTAATCAGGTGTTATATATATTAAAACTCATTCATATCAGTTAAAAATGGGGACAAAACAATGTATGTATCTGTTGTGTTTGGCATGATACAGTATGTAAATGATCTTGATGCATGATGCAATATCTTCTTGACTGATGCCTGTGGTGCCAGTGTCTCTCAGAGACATGAATACTGTTCTTTCTCTAGTTGTACAATGCTGCCACCTGCTGGTTAAGAAAGGGTATTGCTTGTCAAATAGTTCAATAGCTTTGAAGGGTGCATTTGTTAAAGGGTTAGTTCACCCAAAAATGAAAATTCTGTCAGTAATTACTCACCCTCATGTTGTTCCAACCGCGTAAGACCTTCGTTCATCTTCGGAACATAAATTAAGATATTTTTTATTAAATCTGAGAGTTGTCTCCCTCCTCCATAGGCTTTCAGAGGGACCGAAACTTGCTTGCCCAGAAAAGTTATTAAAGAGATTGTTAATATAGTCCAAGTGACTACAGTGGCTCAATCTTAAGTTTATCAAGCGACGAGAATACTTTTTGTGCGCAAAAACAAACAAAAATAACGACTTTATTCCACTATTCATTTCCTTCTCTCTGGGCCTCTAGTTGGTTCACGTAGTGTTTTTGCGTATCGCGTCTGTGTTACACGTCACCACGTAGGCTCACAATTGGCCGAAGCGGCTCATGTGTGTGATGCGTGATGACGTGCAACACAGACGCGCAGCGCAAAAACACTACGAGGTCCAGAGAGAAGGAAATGAATAGTGGAATAAAGTCGTTATTTTTGTTTGTTTTTGCGCACAAAAAGTATTATCGTCGCTTGATATACTTAGGATTAAGCCACTGTAGACACTTGGACTATATTAACGATCTCTTTAATAACTTTTCTGGGCCAGCAAGTTTCGGTCCCTCTGAAAGCCTATGGAGGAGTGAGACAACTCTCAGATTTAATCAAAAATATCTTAATTTGTGTTCCGAAGATGAACGAAGGTCTTACGCGGTTGGAACAACATGAGGGTGAGTAATTACTGACAGAATTTTCATTTTTGGGTGAACTAACCCTTTAACATTAGTTATTGACATTTATTACCATTAACTGGCAATGAACAATACGTCTACATAACTTAGTAGTCTTATTACATTTTTATTTCAACATTTACTATTTTTATTTAATCAGAAGTTGTATTGTTAAAGGGATAGTTAACCCAAAAAATGAAAATTAGCCCATGATTTACTCACCCTCAAGTCATTGTATATGACATTCTTCTTACAGACGAATACAATCGGAGTTATATTAAAAAAATATCCTGGCTCTTCCAAGCTTTATAATGGCAGTGAATGGCGGTTTCTGTTTTGAAGTCCATAAAAGTGCATCTATTCATCATAAAAGTGCTCCACACTGCTCCGGGGGGTTAATGAAGGCCTTCTGAAGCAAAGCGATGAGTTTGTGTAAGAAAAAGGTTACAAAGTAAAATAACTAGCTTCCGGCCAAACGGCCATACGCAGTCTACTTGCGCTTAAAGCGCAACTTACGCAACTTGTGACATCAGAAGTAGCATAGTTTGTCATGGCGTACATGGCGTAAACATCAGCAGTACGTCGCATTACTCGCATAAAGTTGCGCTTTACACTTAAGTGAAATCCATATGTTCGTTTGGCCGGAAGCTAGTTATTTTACTTTATAAAGTTTTAAATATGGATATTTTAATTACACAAACTCATCACTTTGCTTCAGAAGGCCTTTATTAACCCCCCGGAGCCGTGTGGAGCCACTTTTATGATGGATAGATGCACTTTTATGGACTTCAAAACAGAAACACCCATTCACTGCCATTATAAAGCTTGGAAGAGCTAGGACATTTTTTTTAATATAACTCTGATTGTATTCATCTGAAGGAAGAATGTCATATACACATAGGATGACTTGAGGGTGAGTAAATCATGGGCTAATTTAAATTCTTTGGGTGAACAATCCCTTTAACTGCAGAAGTTTGTTTCTGCTACAGAATAAATAAAAGGTAATTGCGACTTTTTAATCTCACAGTTCAGAGTTTTTTCTTTCAATTGCGAGTTTATATCTCACAATTCTGAGGGGGGAAAAAGTCAGCATTGAGAGGTATAAACTTTTCAAGAAAATTGCTCGAAATAAAGTCAGAACAACTCGGAATTGTGAGAAAAAAGTCTGAATTGTGAGTCGCAATTTACATTTTGTAATTGTGAGTTTATTTTAATAATATAAGCGCATGGTCTATGGCGCAAGAGGTGCAGAGGTGTCAAAAGTATTCACATTCATTACTCAGGTAGAAGTATAGATACTAGGGTTTAAAAAGACTTCTGTAGAAGTTGAAGTATCAACTCAAGCTTTTTACTCAAGTTAAAGTATAAAAAATAATTATTTCAAAACTACTTAAAGTATAAAAGTAATGTAAGGAAAAAAATCTCTCTCTCTCTCTCTCTCTCTCTCTCTCTCTCTCTCTCTCTCTCTCTCTCTCTCTCTCTCTCTCTCTCTCTCTCTCTATATTTATATATATATATATATATATATTTGACGCGATTTGCCCCGATTTCTCCCTCTCAATTACCTGACGCGATTTGCCTCGATTTCTCCCTTGCTTACCTGACGCGATTTGCCCCGATTTCTCGTTTCAAGTTAGAAAGACACCACAACGCCAATCAGTTTAGCGATGTGTATTCAGGAGGCGGGAGTCAGGTCTAAACCGTTTGTGTAATTGGCCAATTTTTTATTTTTATTTTACGACGACAAGCCGAAATTAAATAGGAGTGACGAGGCTATTTTTAAAATGTAAGGAGTAGAAAGTACAGATAATTGCATCAAAATGTAAGGAGTAGAAGTAAAAATTCGACTTAAGTCGTCTGAAAAATAATTACTCCAGTAAAATAGATACCCCAAATTTCTACTTAAGTAAAGTAACGAAGTATTTGTACTTCGTTACTTGACACCTCTGAGGAAGTGAATTTGTAAAGCGATATAAAATGTCTATAAAAAATGTTTTATAAAAAAATTAAAAAAAATTAAACAGAATGAATATTTTGGAAGTGAAATCTGAGAAGTGAATATGGATTATTGAATTTTTGATAATGAAAATGTGTGAAAGTTTTGAATTAAAATTTAACATTTTTTGATGAATTTCAGCCCATAAAAATGCAAGCCCTAAAATTACAATGCATTAAAATGCAAGCACAGTTAATGCAATGCATATTTTTTTCAAGTAGTGCAATTCAACAAGCTATTTTGTTTCAAAAACATTTGCCATTTTTTTACTTTTAAACATTACAGAATGTCATGTGTTCTGGCTGTGTGAATCACATTGAAATAAACGACTCTTATTATATCTGATAGATTTTAAACAGTATGTGGTAAAAAAAAATATGTTGCTATCTTATTGTCTTATTGTGATTCTTTATAAAATGTGGAAACCACAATACATTGGCTTTTTTCAGGATTTTTACACAGTTTGAAGACCAGCATTTATTTAAAATTAATTTGTAATGTTGTAAATATACACTCACCTAAAGGATTATTAGGAACACCTGTTTTAAATTTCTCATTAATGCAATTATCTAATCAACCAATCACATGGCAGTTGCTTCAATGCATTTAGGGGTGTGGTCCTGGTCAAGACAATCTCCTGAACTCCAAACTGAATGTCAGAATGGGAAAGAAAGGTGATTTAAGCAATTTTGAGCGTGGCATGGTTGTTGGTGCCAGACGGGCCGGTCTGAGTATTTCACAATCTGCTCAGTTACTGGGATTTTCACGCACAACCATTTCTAGGGTTTACAAAGAATGGAGTGAAAAGGGAAAAACATCCAGTATGCGGCAGTCCTGTGGGTGAAAATGCCTTGTTGATGCTAGAGGTCAGAGGAGAATGGGCCGACTGATTCAAGCTGATAGAAGAGCAACTTTGACTGAAATAACCACTCGTTACAAACGAGGTATGCAGCAAAGCATTTGTGAAGCCACAACACGCACAACCTTGAGGCGGATGGGCTACAACAGCAGAAGACCCCACCGGGTACCACTCATCTCCACTACAAATAGGAAAAAACGGATACAATTTGGACGAGCTCACCAAAATTGGACAGTTGAAGACTGGAAAAATGTTGCCTGGTCTGATGAGTCTCGATTTCTGTTGAGACATTCAGATGGTAGAGTCAGAATTTGGCGTAAACAGAATGAGAACATGCAGGGCCGGAGTGGGGCCACTTTTCAGCCCGGGAGTTTCAGGCCCAAGTCCGGCCCACTTTTTCCATGGTGGAATTCCAAATTAGCACTTTTTCTAAATTGGATAAATGAAGCAACAGTTCAGCTCTTACTATTGTGTAGTTTGTATTAATACCATGGGTTAACAAATAATGTAAAGGTTAAATAATAATTCACTTAGACTTTATAAGAAGCAATTGCGACTTTATTTCACACAATTCTGACTTTATAACGCGACTTTATATCACAATTCTGACTCTATATCTTGCAGTTCTGACTTTATAAGAAGCAATTGCGATTTTATTTCACACAATTCTGACTTTATATCTCGCAATTCTGACTTTATAACACACAATTGCGACTTTATATCACACAATTCTGACTATATATCTTGCAGTTCTGACTTTATAAGCAATTGCGACTTTATTTCACGCAGTTCTGACTTTATATCTTGCAATTCTGACTTTATAAGAAGCAATTGCGACTTTATTTCACACAATTCTGAATTTATATCTCGCAATTCTGACTTTATAACACACAATTGCGACTTTATATCACGCAATTCTGACTTTATATCTCGCAATTCTGAGAAATAAAGTCAGAATTGCAAGATGTAAACTCGCAATTGTGAGATAAAAAGTCGCAATTATCTTTTTAAATGTTTTATTCTGTGGCGGAAACAAAGCTTCCATACCTCCTGGCCTCTTCCTCCCATCCATCCTCCCTGACGTGTACCGTTACGGTAGGGCCGGCCCAGCTATCGGTAGGCGCCGGCGGTGCCGCGGTAGCCTACCTACGTTTTGGAAAAGACGGGCTATGGACCCAACCAACTCTATAGGAGGGGAGGGGAGAACTCCCTCACATGGCACAACCCATGCAGAGGCTGTGCGCTGCGGTGTCAGAATGCGAAACGTGTGTGGCCTACTAACGTGACATTGAAATGTGAAGAAAAAAAGAAAAAGAACAAAAAAACAATCCTCGACCGGCCCAAAAGTGAAGCGGCCCACCGGGAATTCTCCTGTTTCTCCCGATTACCCACTTCGGGCCTGAGAACATGGATCCATCATGCCTTGTTACCACTGTGCAGGCTGGTGGTGGGGGTGTAATGGTGTGGGGGATGTTTTCTTGGCACACTTTAGGCCCCTTAGGGCCAATTGGGCATCGTTTAAATGCCACGGCCTACCTGAGCATTGTTTCTGACCATGTCCATCCCTTTATGACCACCATGTGCCCATCCTCTGATGGCTACTTCCAGCAGGATAATGCACCATGTCACAAAGCTCAAATCATTTCAAATTGGTTTCTTGAACATGACAATGAGTTCACTGTACAAAAATGGCCCCCACAGTCACCAGATCTCAACCCAATAGAGCATCTTTGGGATGTGGTGGAACGGGAGCTTTGTGCCCTGGATGTGTATCCCACAAATCTCCATCAACTGCAAGATGCTATCCTATCAATATGGGCCAACATTTCTAAAGAATGCTTTCAGCATCTTGTTGAATCAATGCCACGTAGAATTAAGGCAGTTCTGAAGGCGAAAGGGGGTCAAACACAGTATTAGTATGGTGTTCCTAATAATCCTTTAGGTGAGTGTATGTATAATATATTATAATCAATTTAATGTGTTATTTTAAACAAAATTATTCACTTTGTTCATTAAAAAGGTCACAGTAATTCTGAACGGTAATGTACATTATGGTCATAAACAAATTAACATGGATAAATAAATGTCAGATAAAAGCTCATAAAAGTTTTCATAAATGTAGATGCATTTTTCAAAGGCACTTTAGGCCAATATTTCCCTTTTCGCAACAGTCACAACACAATTTTCCCCCATCAGATGAGTAAATGAATGAGCATTTCAGGCTGTATCAGAGCTGGTCTTTGCAGCTTATCAAGGCAGGCCTCATTGGCTGAGTAGGTGTGTCCTGTCAGTCAAACACAAAGCTCAGACATATGGCTGCACGGAGGCGGGAACTGACTGAAAACAGCCTTCAGCAGTTCCCCTTTTCGGCTAATGAGAAGCTGAATGCACTGCAGTGAGCAGCTTACACACAATAACCACCATATGCACCTCAAGGGAGGCGTGTCTTTGCCATCTGCAAAACAGAATATCTTGTGATAAACAAGTACAGCATTACTATTAGGCTACTATCACTTTAAGACCGGCACACATCTAATATACATGCATATGACATGCACCCAATTTTCTCTCAAATGTTTGCTTTCATTTTAGACATACAGTAACCAACTGTGTTTATATAAACCTTGTGTGTATTGACAGTATTAACCTAATAAGTCTCAAAGATAATTAGTCCAGTAATCTGGCTCTGTTTGACAGGCTTTGAAGTAAAGTGCGCTTAGTGGGTAATGCGCTCAGAAAAGCGTATGTTAGAACAGGCACGGACACGCACACCGGCACGGACACGCACACCGGCACGGACACACAGACACCGGAATGGACAAACCGGCACGGACACCCCGACACGGACACCTCTGCGTTAACGTGATGTGAATGTACGTTGCATTGTACAGTATGTTGAGATGGAGGCGCCAGAACTGCAACTGATAGAATGCACTGCAGCACGATCCTACAATATTTCTTCAAAAGCAGATCGTGGAGACTTTATCATCGTCCAAGATCAAAACTTGTGCCGGTGTCCAGATACACAGACATGGACACCGGCACGGACAACAACACGGACACACGGCAGGGACACTCTATAGCGATCTCAAAATTCCGGCCAGTTGATAATACTTAGAATATCAAAATCGACTGCTTATTTAGCACCAAACCTAACATTGTCCGGGAAGCAGACACACTCTGTCAGTTCAAAGCTAGACTAAAAACACATCTCTTTGACCTAGCATACACATAACACAATGTTAGGCTGCATAGATTAGGTCAGCCGGAACCGGGCACACTTCCCATGAATCCTGATGTACTTGTTACATCATAAGAAGAATGGCATCTACGCTAATATTAGTCTCTCTGTTTATCCCGAGGTTTAATATTAGTCTCTCTGTTTATCCCGAGGTTTACCGCAGTCCGCCAGATCCAAGCTTTATCCAGATCTGATGAAGGACCTGCGCCTGGACACTGTGACAGTGCAGTCCTGAAGTGTCAACTAGTCTCTCCCCTGTGAAGAACTCCCTCCCCTCTACCTCTCTACAGATAAAGCGTTGTCGGGATAACTCCGGTTTGCGTGGCTAAGCGGAAGCAATAAAAATTCTGTATTATAAATTTTAAGGCCAGACAAGTAGTTTGTTGAGGGTTGGTTTGTAGGGAGGGACTACCTGTGCACATATATTCACGCCTGCACACATATATTCAAACGTGCATACCTATAGACTGAACTCGTAATACGCATGTGCACACCATCAGCGTTCTCACGGGTTCGTGTTTTTGAAGTTTATTGCGACGGAAGTGAATCAATCAAAACTAACTTTAGCTGGACAATAACTTTATTCTAGAGCTGCTATAAAGCCAAAACAATCTCTGTTACTTTAATTTCCTATTATCAATGTAAAGCCGCTTTGGAACAATCTGCATTGTTAAAAGCGCTATATAAATGAAGATGACTTGACTTGACTTGACCGACATGGACACGGGCACGGACACAGGCACTTACACACCGACATGGACACTGGCACAGATACTAACACCGGCATGGACACACTGACATGGACACCGGCACGGACACGAACACCGGCATGGACACACTGACACGGACACCACCACAGGTACAGACAGTGGCATGGACATACCAACATGTACACCGGCACGGACACTGACACACCAACATGGACACCAGCATGGGTATGGACACACTGGCACGGACACACCAGCATGGACACACCGGCACGGACACTGGCACGGACACACCAGCATGGACACACCGGCACGGACACTGGCACGGACATGAAAACTGACATGGACCGGCACGGACACACTGACATGGACCAACATGGACACCGGCACGGACACACCGACATGGACACCGGCATGGACACTGACACCGGCACGGACACACCAACATGGACATCGGCACGGACACATCGACATGGACACGGACACGGACACGAACACCGGCACAGACACCGGCACTGACATGAACACCGGCACAGACACCAGCACGGGCACCGGCATGGACACCGGCACAGACACGAACACCAGCACGGACACCGGCACGGACACAGGGACACCGGCACAGACACCAGCACGGGCACCGGCATGGACACCGGCACAGACACGAACACCAGCACGGGCACCGGCATGGACACCGGCACAGACACGAACACCAGCACGGACACCGGCACGGACACAGGGACACCGGCACAGACACCAGCACGGGCACGGGCATGGACACCGGCACAGACACGAACACCAGCACGGACACCGGCACGGACACAGGGACACCGGCACAGACACCAGCACGGGCACCGGCATGGACACCGGCACAGACACGAACACCAGCACGGGCACCGGCATGGACACCGGCACAGACACGAACACCAGCACGGACACCGGCACGGACACAGGGACACCGGCACAGACACCAGCACGGGCACCGGCATGGACACCGGCACAGACACGAACACCAGCACGGACACCGGCACGGACACAGGGACACAGGCACGGACACACCGACATGGACACCGGCACGGACACTGGCACGCACACAAACACCAGTATGGACACACCGACATGGACACCGGCACGGACACACCAACATGGACACCGGCACGGACACCGGCAAGCACACAAACACCAGTATGGACACACCGACATGGACACTGGCACGGACACTGGCCTCGGCACGGACACACTGGCACGTTTGACAGGCTTTTAAGCACGCAAATTAAATGTTTAACTGGCAAGGCTTTAAAGGGGTCATCGGATGCCCATTTTCCACAAGTTGGTATGATTCTTTAGGGTGTTCATGTAAAGTTTGTAATATACTTTGGTTAATATTCCTCAATGGTTGTGTAAAACAACACCCTTTTTACCTCCTCAAAAACAGCTTTGTTCACAGTGACCTGTTTTGGTGCATGGCTCTTTAAATGATAATGAGCTTACTGCTCACCCCACCCCTCTCTTCCATGGGGGGTGTCGAATGGCTGAGGGCATGACATCAAATGGCTGACATCATAGTGCTCAGAAAATCCAAACAGCTTGATTATTGAGAGTGTTTAGACTTTTTGCACAGACACCGGCATGGACACACCGACACAGACAACAGCACGAACACATGGACACAGGCACGGACACAAACACAGGCATGGACACACCAACATGGACACCACACGGACACGAGCACCGGCACGGACACACCCCGACATGGACTCCAGCACGGACACGAGCACCGGCACGGACACACACTGACATGGACTCCAGCACGGACACGAGCGCCGGCACAGACACACCGACATGGACACCAGCACGGACACGAACACCGGCACGGACACACCCTGACATGGACTCCAGCACGGACACGAACACCGGCACGGACACACCCCGACATGGACTCCAGCACAGACACCGGCACGGACATGAACACCGGCACGGACACGAACACCGGCACGGAAACCGGCACGGACACACCGACATGGACACCAGCACGGACACGACACACCAACATGGACACCGGCATGGACACCGGCACGGACGTGAACACCGGCACAGACACACCTGCACGGACACACGAACAACAGCAAGGACACACGGACACAGGCACAGACACACCAACATGGACATTGGCACGGACACGAACACCGGCACGGACACACCAACATGGACACCGGCACAGGGACAGACACCGGCACAGACACACCAGCACGGACACACCGGCACGGACACACTGGCACGGACACCGGCACAGACACGAAATCTGACATGGACCGGCACGGACACACTGACATGTACACCGGCACGGACACAAACACTTTTTGAAGGTAGTTGTGTCCACACACTGCAAAGACACATTTATATGCAAAGACCATATAAAATTTAGTTTTGCATCCGGTGACCCCTTTAAAGCACATGCAAATAATGAACTTTTGTGAATTGCAGTATCCTGTGAGTGTAACTCGACCTTTGCGTTAAAATGTGATGTGAATGTATGTCGCATTGTACACTATGTTGGGACGTAGGCGCCAGAAATTAAAGCTTTAGCATAAGTTCTGCCGGACCGTCCAATCATGTTCAAATACTTGTAGTATAAAAGATCTGTACTTACTCATGTCTGAGTTTGCAGATGCTGACGCTTCATTCACCTCCATCCTCCCCACCACCACCAAGATGGTTCTTTCCCCTCCATCCTCCCCACCACCACCAGGATGGTCCCTTCCCATACCTCACAGGGGGTCGGCTGCGCCCCTGCCTTCGTCTTCAGGCAGGACATGCAGAGTCCGGACCCTCGGATTGCGAGCTACGGATGGGGCCTACACCAAAGAACTTTATATCATAATATTGTTTGCTGGGCTGTTAATAAATGTATAGTTGTTACAGTATTTATTCTCCCGAGTCTTTCTGGTAGAACTGCAACTAATAGAATGCACTGTAGCACGATACTCGATATTTCTACAAAAGCAGATCTAGAGACATTTTAGGCAAGGCAAGACAAGGCAAGTTTATTTATATAGCACATTTCATACACTATGGACATTCAAAGTGCTTTACAGAAAGGAATTAAAATAATCACAAAAACAAAAGCAAGGAAAATGAAAACAGTTATAAAAGAAATGAAAAGAGATATATGGTACAGTTATAAAATTAATTAAAAGAGTAAAAAGATATAGATAAACAAGAGATTTTCCCATGGTGATTACACTGTTTCTGTGGTGTTCTTTTGGCGCGCCTAAGAAATCTATTGGACATCTCTGATGGACCCGATTTTTCCCTAAAATCGGACAGGATGAGCTCTAGAACTGACTCACAGGGTAACCTCGGGGTCACTGCCCCATCAGTCCAAACCTCAAAAACCCATTTGTTCGGAAACTCTAGGAATGGAATCTATCCAGTCTGCACTCCACAGAACCTCGAGTTTAATCACATCAAACTCACTACTCCAACATAGACCCAGGCCATCAGCATGGTTTCATCTCTCTTACCCAATTCTCAGTGCCATCTGAGTTCAGTTTAGAATTAAAAGGAGGATGCAAAATAAAACACAGTGTAATCAGTCGGACGTACAGTAGCACATTACTCATTCAGTAAATGCACAGCTAAACAGATGTGTTTTGAATCTGGATTTGAATGTCGTCCACGATCAAAAATCCTAATATCGCACACTCCTAGTTTGAAATTTCCTAATTTCATGATATCAGTGTCTGGGTGGAAATAAGTATATGGAAATTATGTGCAGATGAAGTTATGCATAATAAATATGTGTTGTAACTCCATGTATGGTTGCTTCATGGAGAAGAATGGACATAGATAATGTGCTTGTGCTCCCTGTGATTTATAAAGTAAACACTATATAAGCGATGTTTTTTGCGTAATAGTGACAGTAATAGAGAACTGCTATTGACAGGTGAGGCAGTGTGAACTATATATGTAGGGGAGACCGGGGATGGTTGTAACACGGGTCAGTTGTAACAATTCCAATCTGTCCAATCAGGAACTAGTTACAAATCACCTGATTCACTTCGCACATCCTCAGTTTAGTTCTTATTCCACATGTGAAAAAGTAGAGCCCTGTGGCAGACACAGCACATGTTAGAGTGGAAAAAAAAATTTGAGATAAAAAAGTAACTTTTTTTACTTTTTTTGTTTTTGTTATGGGAATTTCTGCTTTGTAGTTAAACTCATCAAACTTTTATTATGTTTATTGTGTGTCTGTGTAGATATTTTCCATGCAAGTTGTAAGTGCTAATGTTTTGCCTGTTAGCTGTAAGGTGAGCTAGTTCATGGCTACATGACTCTGGGTTAGTTGTAACAACAAGACTCTGGGTTAGTTGTAACAACAATGAAACAAAATTTTTTATGGCAAATACTATAGACTTACAGTAACAACCATGCTTACACAAATAGAATGTTCAAGTGTTCAAGTTCATTTTATTATGGTCAATTACTATGACAGAGAAACAACAGAGTCACGCACGCATGCACGCACGCACGCACACACGCACGCACGCACGCACACACACACACACACACACAAACACACACAATGTTCAAGTGTTACATTTTATTATGGCCAATACTAACACTGGCAGTAACAAAAATGCTTACAAACAAACAATGTTTGTTTATAACCATTATAAATTGTTCAAGTTCAATTTATAATGGTCAATTACTATGATTGAGAGTGACAAACACACTGAGACTAAGAGTGAAACACACATCAGTTATATTTAAAAGTCAGTGTTGAATAAAAACCTTTCATAATATTTTTTTTGTCAAAATCCTTATTTCATTATGTTACATATCACCCCGGTGGATATCATAATGTTACATCTCACCCCAGGGTATGTTACAACTAACCCAGACTATGGGGTGAATTGTAACATTTCACTCCTCGTGTTTGAAACTAAACCATGCATTTTCTGTTTGTGTTGCAAAGACAATAGCTATGTCATTTAATAGCAGACACTTGTAACTAGTTTGGATCACATTTTGAACACACTGACTTCAAAGTACTTCAAGCTATAGACAGAAAGGTCAAAATTGTTACAACCATCCCCGGTCTCCCCTAAATGACCTGACAGCAAATTATAAGTGTTGTTACTCATTTTAGATTTCAAGAGATTAGCCATTCATAACCGAGGACATTTACTGTGTTTCATCATTTATTATCTATGTCATCCCAATAAAACAGATCAGATGAATGTCAAACCTTTTTTTCCCCATAGCTTGATTACATTTCTTACCCACAGAACGCGGCAGAGCAATAAATTACTGTCACTTTTCACTAGATAACAGACGACATCACACCACATGACCTCAGTATCACAGCACAATCCTTCAACAGCTTTTTGACATTCTGACAGCATTTATTCACATGTCAAACTCTGAAATATTGCTGCAATTCTCACGTCATGATTCCTGTCTTGTCTTCCCTTGTCTTGAGTGGACTTTTATGTTATTTCCTGTTCTGTGCCATGTTTTGTAGTCCTTTGTAGTTTTTCTTGTTGATTAGTTCATGATTGTTCCCAGGTGTGTCTTGTTCACCAATCTCCCCTTGAGTGTATATATACCCAAGTGTTTCTCATGTTCTTTGTCTGGTGTTGTCCTTCTATGGATGTTATGTGTGTGCTGGTTGTCAGTTTTGTTTACCCTCCTTGCCTGTGTCTGCATTTATCAGTTTTTCCTGGATTTACTTTTATTATGTTTGTTTGAATAAATGGTTGCTGCATCTGGATCCCACTTTCGTTCCTCTGAAACAACCACTGTTACATAACAGCTGTGTCACAGAAAGTCAGCTCAAATCCTTCCAAGCCATCGGCTAAAAGACTGCAAATCATCATTTGAAACATTTGATTAAATCTAATTTGCAGGTCAAGCATTCAATAGAAAGTCTCCCAGAGAGCTCCACCATTAAAATATACTCAATTTCTTTTTGACTGACGTGATGTTATTGTGTTGAATTTGAGAATTTAACACTAGATGGCAGCATGAATCCACTATTGAAGTGTAGATAAACACTGTTCTGACTAACATATATTGTTAAATTACAGGAGTATAAGGCCGTATTTCTTCTGATGTGATCTTAGCTGACAGATTCCCACATGCAACACTTTAGATTAGTTTCATTTACAGTACTCACCCTTCAATATGATTTTGTTGATTGTGAAAAGAGGGCACGCTTTTGAAACTGTTGGCTTCTATTCACTTTCTGATTTATTGCAGAAAATGGAGATTTGTTATTATACAAACTGTATAATATTACAGAGAAAAACAGTAATATACATGAATAAACTTGGACTTGACACAAATAGTTGCTTTTTATGTAGAACATGATGCAGATTCATCATGTGATTTTGTCAGTTTAAGCCAACTTACATGAAATTAAATGGATAGTTCACGCAAAGATGAAAATTCTTTCATCATTTACTCACCTTCAAGTTGTTCCAAACCTGTATGAATTTATTTCTTCTGCTGAACACAAAAGAAGATATTGTGAAGAATGTTTGTAACCAAACAGTTGATGGGCCTCAAAATACTATGGAAGTCAATGGGGCCCATTAACTGTTTGGTTGGCTGAAACAAAGGCAACTACCGCTCAAATAATTTAAAACATTCTATTACAATAGTGTTCTCATTATGTTATGTATATGGCAGATTTGTGCTGCACATCTTGCACTTTACTCTATTTTCATGATAAAAGTGATTCCAGGCATCACTGCACGCTTTCAAATCCATAGTTTCACATTATTTTTCCAGTCCGGACTGTATGTTGACGTAATCAGACCTCAGGTACCGCCCTGCCGAAGTCAAGGCGATCATCGTTTTCATGATCAATCATCACTGTCATGTCTGAATACTTAAGTACTCGTGCACATCCCTAATTTTCCCTAATAGGATAGGATTCAGGTTGAGGAACTAGTTTCACAAGAACAAATGAGAAAAAAATATGGTAACTAGAAAGCTAAAAAAAAGTATATGAAAAGGAAGAGCAGTATCTTGTTTATCATGGAGATGGTGTCTCCTCGGGTCTCATGTCCTGCCCATGGTTATAACACAACACTGTCTATGAAAAGCTAAAGAGGGAATCTAATCTCCAGAGGCTTGTACCTCACAGACCCAATTATCTGCGCCTTCCTGCCTCTGTGTCCCTCAGCTGCAGATGAGCACAGTGCAGCTGCACTGGAGATGAAGCTCAGGGAAGGACAAAAGAGACAACTGAGCTCTATTCTGATTTTACACTTTCTATTCAGTGTGTTTGAAACACAATACGATTTTAAATTATCATGTTGGCCAACTGGCCCTTTTTTCCCCTCGACTTTCATTGTGTTCGTTTCACTGTTTGCTCCATTCACATGCGTATTGAGCAAAACAAAAAAACTGAATCAGCTTCAGCAATTCACACAGAGCAACAGGTAAAATTACAAGCACCTTTACATAGCTTAAAGGTATAGTTCGCTTCAAAATGACAATTCAGATGACGTGGCTCGTCTGTAAGGCCAGGTAAAAATATTAATCCAAAACATAGACCTCTATAAATTGAATCAATAATAGATTGTAAATGTGTTCAGAATACAAATATATTTTTCAGATTTTAAAGTTGGAAAGTGAGCAGGATATGTTAAAATTTAACGTATGGCTTTGGCAGGCGTGTATTATTATACTAAGCAGGGCAATCTGCATCTGTTCTTCCTAGTGTATCAAATTAATGAAGGTATAAATCCTTTAGTTTAAATGTGCTCATGTGAATAGGCTAACCTTTTTATAGTTCTGCTGTGTTTGTTTTATGTTTGAGAATAGACATGGCTTTCTTTTCCTCACTGGAATTCTTCCACAACTTGTAATATTTTAAACAACATTCAGAGGCATAAATAATACATTAAGGCAATTCTAAGATAGCATTTTATGTGTGTGTCATGTGTACTTCAAGCCTGTCAATCAACGTTAGAGTGCAACCCTCAGGCTAAATAACGCAAACCTCTTTCTGTATTCTGCGTGTGTTCAGTATTTACAATATAAAGCTTACAAAATGTTTATCATATAGCGCTAGGACCCAGATTCTGCCCTACCTAAATTTAAGCTTGAGAACTGCTATTGCAATTCAGTCAACATTCACTCACCCTTATGCAGCGACATGCTAAAAGCAGTTATTATGATATGAAAATGTATAGATACATCTTCCTAGCATTATTCCCAATCATTTGCAGGATCCACTTCACACACACTTGATTTGGCACAAGTTTTACACCAGATGCCCTTCCTGACACAACCCTGAGAGTGCTGGGACACATTCACACAATTTGGCATATCCAATCCACCTAACCTACATGTCTTTGGGGGGGAACCGGAGCACCCCTAGGAAACCCACGCTGACACGGGGAGAACATGCAAACTCCACCCAGAAAGGACTCCTGAACTCGAACCGGGGACCTTCTTGCTGTGAGGCGACAGTGCTACCCACTGAGCACTACCATTCTGATAGGTCAATCACACCATCCAGCGGTATGTTATTCCCTGATAACAACTGGTAAACTGGTGTGTAGCATGCTCCACTTGATCATCCAAATGTTTTATAAGGCAAATCTTCAGGTCCGGGCAGTTCTAGCAACTGATCATCAATCAAAACTCTAAGGTTCCTGGCTGTCCAGGATGGAGTTATGGTTGAGCCTAGCTGAATGGAGAAGTTGTGATGAAGTGTTGGGTTGGCTGAGAACACAAGCTGTTCTGTTTTTGCAAGGTTGAGTTGAAGGTGATGGTCCTTCATCCAGCAAGAAATGTCAGGGAAGCTAAGATGCAAGCAGCTACCATCAGATCATCTGGCTGGAATGAGAGGTAGAGTCGTGTGTCATCAGCATAGCACTAATAGGAAAAGCCATGTTTCTGAAAGACAAATCCTAGTGATGACATTTAGACGAAGAAGAGAAGTAGTCCAAGCACTGAACCCTGAGTCACCCCAGTAACTAGATGTTGTGACTTAGACACCTCACCCCTCCACAACACCCTAAAGGACCTACCTGAGAGGTAAGACTTGATCCATTGTAGTGCGGTTCCTGAGATGCCTTTCGTCATGAGGGTTGACAGGAAGATCAGGAGCAGCAAAAAGATCCAGCAAGATGAGCACTGAAGATTTGAAAGCTGCTCTCGCCAGTTTCAGAGCTTCAATTTCCAGGAGGTTGTTCTGTGTAAGAAAGGTAGAGACTTTGTTGAACACTCGTTCAGGTGTTTTAGAAGTGCTCAATGAATGGAAGAAGGCATACAGATCTGTAATTTTCTAAAAGTGCTGGATTTAGGGTGGCTTTCTTAAGCAGTGGGGTTATCTCCTGCTTAAATGCAGTGGGAAAGGTACCAGTGTTAAGGGAGGTGTTGATGATGTGAGTGCGGGTACAACTGAAGGTGAAATGACTTGAAGTAGATGAGTGAGGATAGATGGAAAGGACGAGTTTGGAGACTTCTGCCTCCAAGTGTGGTGAGAAGGAGGGGAGACTGTGTTTGCTGTTAAGATGTGTGTGTCCATTTGTGGTGTGGAAAATTGGCTGCTGATGGTGGTTGTTTATTTATGAAAAATTTGGCAAAGTCATCAGCTGTTACGGTTAATGAAGGAGGGTGAGGAGAAGGATTAAGAAGAGAGGAGATGGTTTTTAAAAGCGTGTGAGAATCAGAAGATTTGTTCATTTTGTTGTGGTAGTATGTCATTTTAGCTGTAGAGACATTAGCAGAGAAGGAAGAGAGGAGTGATTGATACAAAGCAAGGTCAGTGGGATCTTTCAATTTGCGCCACTTTCTCTCTGCAGCCCTGAGTTTAGAACAATGCTCTCGGAGAACATCAGATAACCAGGGGGAAGAGAGGGTGGCGCGGGCTGGCCTGAATGAGAGGGGGCAGACATTTTCTAAACAAGATGTTAGTGTGGAGAAAAGAGCATCAGTAGCACTGTTAGTATCTGATGAGAGCTGATTGGGGGAAAAGTGTGGATGAGACCAAAGAAGATAAGAGGGAGGGTGAGTGAGTATACGCCGAAGGGTGACCTGGTGATGTGTGTGTGTTGTTTCTTGAGACAGGTTGAGGTTAAGAGTGAAGAGGAAGGGATCTGAGGTGTGCAGTTGAGTAACCAGCATATGGTCAGTGGAGCAGTAGCACGTGTAAATAAGGTCCAATTGATTACCTGATTTGTGGGCAGCCGCAGTAGACACTCCCTTGAGGTCAAATTAGGCAAGCAGATTGTGGAAGTCAGCAGCCTATTTCTAGGTGGATGTTGAAGTCTTCGAGTACTTACAGAGGAGTACCATCCTCAGGGAAGGATGAGAGTAACACATTCCTCCAAGAAGTTACCTAGCAGACCTGGAGGACGATAAACTACTACAAAATGGATTTTAATAGGGCTGGAGATAGTAATTGCATGTGATTCAAAGGAGCTAACAGACACGGTAAATGATTAAATCAATGATATGCACTTCACACACTGTGTGTGTGTTATTTATATATAATTTTATATATTTATAATTATATGTAATTAAAGGAACACTCCGACTTTTTGGGACTTTAGCTTATTCACAGTATCCCCCAGAGTTAGATAAGTCCATACATACCTTTTTCATTTCTGTGCGTTCTGTAAGTGTTATTTGACGCACCCACCGCTAGCCTAGCTTAGCACAAAGACTGGATGTAAATGGATAAGGTAGCATACTAATCCCAATAAGTGACAAAATAATGCAAACATTTTCCTATTTACATGTTGTGATCTGTATAGTCACAGTGTGTACAAATAACAAGGCTGTATGAGACAGAGACCATTTTTAATCATATAAATACTGGGAACTATATTCTAGGCGTAGGAGCACAGCTACTTGGGCGGAGTGATTAGCGCAGCACACGAGACGCCCTGTTGATGGTTCCGTAAACAAAACAAACGTGACTAAGTAGCTAGTAGCGAACGTGACTCGTGATCATGGCTGACTTTGAGGAATTGTCAGAGGAATTTTACTGGGTATCAAACCAAGATCCAGAACCATATAGTTTTGAGCCAGAATACACAGACGAGGAGTTACAAACTTTGGAAGCTGTAAGACAAGATGCCGAACAGATTGATGTCGAGGGGAGAATCAGAACGAACACGGACTGGTGGTGTAAATGTGGAACATGCCAACCTATGCTGACAGAAACTGAGTGCCTTTGTTGTAATGAATGGGACCGGGTATTGCCATCAATGTCAAGGCTTGATGACAATCAAAATATTTGCGTCACTAATGTTACAGTCCTGAGAGTTACATTTAGCGCCGCTCATTTGTTATTGAGCGATACAGTGTGTTCATGACAACACAATAATAACAATAAAGGGGATACACGGAGCCCCTATTCACGTAATAGTGTCACTACTAAGGTTACATTACATTAGCATGGCACTGTTACAGTATGGCTAATGTTAGTCATCTCAAAACATAATGGAACACTTACCGCAGCAACAGGTGATCCAATTTGTCCTGTCTTTATTATCGATGGGATGGCTGTATACTTTAGCACACGTTTCATGGTCCGTGTGGCAACTTGCATTTTTTCAAAATAGTCGTCTATAGTAAAATGTTCAGAGCAAACGAAATACTTCTTGATGCTGTTTACAGGTGTGTTTGGATCTATACCCAGAACAAGTAGCCATCTATTCATCAGGTCAGCGTTTTTGGTTGGAATTCTATGAAACATCCTAGTATTACCTGGTCTCCCCTGTTTATTGTTGCAGCTCTTTACAATACAGCGAACACCCATGATTGTAAACTATAAATTTACTATCTAGTAATTGCTGACTCTATTACTCCAACTCTGAGCGAACTCTCTGCTCCTCACCACAGGGCGTCTCGTGTGCTGCGCTAATCACTCCGCCCAAGTAGCCACTCCGCCCAAGTAGCTGTGCTCCTACGCCTAGTGAGAATATAGTTCCCAGTATTTATACGATTAAAAATGGTCTCTGTCTCATACAGCCTTGTTATTTGTACACGCTGTGACTATACAGATCACAACATGTAAATAGGAAAATGTTTGCATTATTTTGTCACTTATTGGGATTAGTATGCTACCTTATCCATTTACATCCAGTCTTTGTGCTAAGCTAGGCTAGCGGTGGGTGCGTCAAATAACACTTACAGAACGCACAGAAATGAAAAAGGTATGTATGGACTTATCTAACTCTGGGGGATACTGTGAATAAGCTAAAGTCCCAAAAAGTCGGAGTGTTCCTTTAAATATATTTGCATATTTAAACATTAGGCCTATATGTTCAAATAGAAAAAAAATATTTTAAATTGTAATAATATTATACAAAATTCAGCACTGGTGAGAATAAGAGACTTCTTAAAAAAACAAACAAACATCTTATCAACCTCAAATATTTGAACGGTATGCTAAATTGCCCCAAAATTGTATTTATTATAAAAATGTATTTTATGTGTACACAGACAAAGTCATACAGGTTTGGAACAAAACCAATATGAGTAAAATATACTTTTCACTTCTGGATGAACAATCTTTTTCAGTTACTTAAGTTCAACATTGATTTGAAATTGTTCTGGAAGATTGACACGGAATAAAGAACTATAAAATGTGTTTTACCTCATCTGTAATTACAGTATGTTTCTATTTGCATATATATAGAAAAACATTCCAGCATAGGTGTTATAAATTGCACGTAACTTTTAGACAACAATGCTTTTTAAATATATTTAGTTAGTATGCAAGTCATTTTTTGTTTTTGTGGTACTTGCTGTTATGGATTACGCAACCTTCTAATTACAGGTATAGACATCGGTAAAGCAATAATTGCTGTACCAATTACAGTTAACATCTGATAACTGTTTAGTAGACAAGTGCAGTGGTTTGATAATTAGATGAGAAGGAACAATGGAGTTGCATTGTTCTGATGTGCTATCGCTGCACATTGGAACGCCACTTTCAGTCTTTTACCTGTAACTCATTAGCAGAGAGATTTCCATACAGATTAGACAATCATATGAAATCTAGTATGAAATTATTCTCCCGATGTGAGTTAACTACACTATGGCCCTTGTTTAACTTGAGTCTCACATAACGTATGATATTACCTCCGAAAATATGTCCAGAATTGAATTATATGTGTTTGGATACGTGAAAAATTCATTCTCCACAGCAAAGCGTCAACACAGAGCTAAATCTAACCAGCAACACATGCATCATGATATCTACCTATGATAACACCTGGAAAAAAAGTTTGGTACAGTCACAAGTAATGTGAAAAAATTCATTTTGACGGTACACAGTGTAGTCTAGATCAGTAAAAGATTGAGATGCTTCCTAGATTTGACACATTCTGCTCAACTGTTTCCAATTAAATATATGTCCTGTATGAATCCATCTGTGAAACTCTATTAACCGTGTGCATTTCACATCATCAGATTTGCTTACCGCTTTTACTGAAAACCCCTCTAGTCAAACCGCTGTGAGCTATGGATGCTGAAAAAGTTGTCATTGCACCGAATAAATTACCTATCAAACCCAGTACATTGCTTCCATAGCCCCTGTCACATCAAATCATCCTCATATAGACAAATCCCTGAACACACACCTTCTTTCATTCTGATGTGCGGCAGAATGTCCAAAATCTGATTTATTGGTGTAACTAAAGAGATGAATACTTACTGAGCAAGAACAAAGTCTTTTTAAGGAAAGTCAGTTCAGTTGGTGACCATCTTGGTAACACCCCTGGGCACTTGTTTCTTGGTAGCAGACAGTTCAGCCAAAGATCTGACCTGCATAGTTTATTTTGGACAAGTGAATTACCAGGGTTGTTGTTATAGCAAAGACTTAAAGATGTTTCTCATTAATTTCTCATTATAATTCACTGTGGTTTACTGTGTTAATTGTGGGTGTTGATAGCCAAGGGCCTCTTGCTGCTAATTATACAATGGCACTCTTACAAATGTGTATAAAGCCTATTCGTTTGATTCATTTGTAAAAAAAAAAAACAAGAGTCAGCTCTTGGAAACCACACCATCACATTCACCAGCATATGCAAGGTTTGTGTACATAAGTACACATACAAAATCAATAATGCTAGCTAATGTGAAAGAGTTTGGTCTCCAGCTGCAAGGGAAGCTGAGGATGCCTGGCTCATGTTATGATGCACATATGCAAAAAAAAAAAAAAACTTTCATCCAGGCTTTTGTTTGGTTTGTGTGTGTGTTGAACAGGTGCTGTCATTACAGGCCTGTCCTCAAATATCACAGCAGTGCACACTCTTGTCCAAATGTGGCAGGTGCTTTTTCACAGGTCACCCAGAAAGGTCCCGCAGTCTAATGGCAAACACGACCGGAATCCAAACACACAGAGACATGCACTTTTAACATGCATTTATGTCCTAAGAACATTTCCTCAGATGTAGAGCCACCTGTTAAGGGTTGTAAATATAGTGGAAGACATAAGTCATGCATAATAAACAAGTAGATTATATTCTTTTTCTTTTTTTATCGAGTTTTTGCATAGAAATGGACCATTTTCACAAAGTACTGATGCTATAAGCTACTTAACACTGGTGTCAGTCATGCATATTTTTTTTTTTGTTGTTGTTGTTTTAAATTGATGACAACTTATTAGCATTTTAGTCCATTTACACTAGCAAAATGTTTCTTGAGAATTAAAGATGAAGCAAATATACAGTGTATCAAGTATTTGTTTTGCATAATTATCTCATATCAAGCATATTCATTGTAGATAATGTGAATTGGGCAACGCTCCACTAGCTTGTGTTGTCCTTAATGGAGGGTTTTCAATTTGATGGGTGTTATTGCTGGAGTATAACACAGACTAAATGTCAAAAACAAAAAATTAAAATGTGTTTATTTGTTCTGATGCCTTTGTGGCAGCTGGTGTGTAAAAAAATATGAGCAGATTCAGAGAAATATGAGCTGTGAATCATGCAGTATGGTATTATTGAATGTTATTGATTGACAAAGTTAACAGCATAATGATGCATAGAAAGTAATTATACATTTTGTATAGACCCCTTCACGGTTGACGTCACAGGAAAATTCTAAGTTCGCAGTGCGCATGTCGGGGTCAGAAAGTTCATTCCATCCCATTGAATTGTGTGTTAACCAGAGAATTTCTCGTCAAGAAAAAAATGCCTACTTGTTGCGTCGTGGACTGTTAAAATCACACCGGTTGTGGAGTCAAGTTTTTTAGGATTCCTGCAGGATCTCATCCGTTTAAAAAAAAAAATAGACGATATCTGTTCAGATCTATTTTTTTTACAGTCTATGGTTCAGATAGATACTGCTAACGTTATCTGCTAAGTAGGCTAGCATGACACAGGTCACAATTAATGCCAGATATCGAACTTCACCTAACTATTAAACCAGTCTACAGTTTACAGAAAACATTTGTTTACTTACCAGCTTAACTAACTTATACTGTTGTTGTCACAATAACGTTAACTGTCAATAACACAATAACACTACAAACACGAACATCTTTGATCGTAGCATTGTCCCTGTCTGCCCGTTTATTATATAAAAAAATACACATACTTAACAGTGTTAAATTTGAAAAAGTACTGTTCGACAGAGCTGCTTGGTTTGTTACCACATATCTGCGTGGTTCCTTGGCGATGAAGATCCACATTTACGGCTATCCAACACGAAAATGCAGCAAGCATTTCACAATAATTTTCTTCAGATAACTCCAAATTTCTCCCACACACTGGACTTGATTTTTGATGACTGTCGACAACTTTACAATCTCCACTAGCTATTCTTCTCTTTAACTCCTCAGCATCCATCTCGACGACTGCAAGCAGATCGCGCGCGCGCGCGCGCGCAGTGATGAAATTTTAAAAGTGAAAGATCCTGGGAGGGCGTGGCGCGTGGGCAAATAAACTGATGTGGATTTTAAATTATTTTATCAACTTGAAATACAGGCATATTTTTGTAGACGTGTTCCTAAAAATATGAATATATTTTTACGTTTGCATGTGATAGTTTTAAACCCGTGTTTAGACCCGTATTTCCCCCGTGTCCGACCCGACACAGTTGGATATTTTTCACTCGTTTGAGCAAAATTTGCAGGTCACCCGTCCGAACCCGTGCAGGACTCGTATCAGGCAGACAATCGCCATTAGCTAAAACAAGTTTATTATGGTTCTGTTCCCGTTCCTGTGATGGCAAAGACAGTGCATACCCTTGACACAATATGCCGGTCTATTAGCCGCACCATTTTCTGACCCCATGCTGCGCGCGCACCCAACCTAGGCGTTCGATGTTTACAAACAATGAAGGGGTCTATAGAATAGCTGTCCAAACAACAAATAAATTGGTAAATAAAAGCAATATAGGCATTACTGCAAGAATCTCTTGCAATTCAAATTCACAAGCAACTGTATAATGCTGTGGTATAAATTATTGACTGACCTTGGAAACAATCAATGAACCATGATGATAACAATGAGGGAAAGTTCAATAATGATCCACCAACACAAAAATAGGATGCCAAACAATCTGATGTTTTCAGTTAAGTAAAAGGGCAAAAAGGGGTCATTGAACACATCACTTTTAGTTGAATGCCTGTTTACCTCAATTAGCTTCCTGAACAAAATCATATCTGTGAGTGTAAAGGTGATATTTATATTCAGAAAGCAATAACACAATATAGATGTTTATAGAGGTATATATTAAACAAGGTGGTGACCACAGACTGTTTTACACATAACTCTAAAATACATGCTGATAACAAACATCACCTCATTATAAAAACTAGACAGCGTAAAAAATGTGTTGTTTTCTGTGTTTATTGAGAACTGTCATAATCTTTGGTAAGTTTACAAGAAGGTTCAATTTATTAACATTATTAATGCATTAGATTTTTCTAATAATATTTTTTTGCAGCATTTATTAATCTAGATTAATATTAATTTATAAATTGTTTATGATTTATAAAGGGTACTTTTGTTCATTTGTTAATTAATGTTTGTTTTTAATATATTCTTATTAATTTATACAACTTAAAAATGTTACAAATGTATATGTGGAAATTAACATCAAATTAATAAATTCTGTAAATGCATTGATATTGTTATTGATTATCATTATACCTTATGCATTATCTCACCTTAGCTAATTGAACTTTGAGGTGTTACTGAATTATTCATGACTTTTGCTTGGATAAAGAACACCCTTTAAGGCATTTATACTTGTCATTTAGTTATTAAGCGTACGCATAAGAAGATTTATAAATTATGTAATTGTATACCAGGACATATGTTTGAATACTTCTATATCATGGCATGCACAGCCGTATGCTAGCATCAGTAATTGCAGTATCTCGGTGTGCATGCTTGCAGCAAAAGCGTTATATTTCATCAAAGAGACGTGCGGTTTATGAATAGAGTCCAATTAATTACTTTCATATTATTTCTCCTCCCACCCCCGAGCCCCCCTTGGTAAGTTATATCATTTGCACAGACGATGATGATATGCTTTTCATATCAAGGAGTGGCTAAATTGGATCTCTTCTCTAAAAGGTTTCTGGATTCAAATTCATTTGTGTGGAGGGGAGGACAGAAAGAGGGAGTGTAATATCTAATATAGATTCATGGGTCTCATTCTCCTAACACACACTGTAAAACTCACAATACCGTGTCCAGTCAACACACTCGTGATATTCACAGGGAAGTGATATTCATTGTGGAAATCGTGGCAAAAAAAAATCTTTGTCTTTTAACAAATGAGCAATACAGGCTGGGTTATGCGTTTTAGGATTTTCACATATTTTGACCTCTAGGAGAGAGAAACACATGATGTTCAGTTGTTATAATGAGAATGAGAATGAGAAATTATGTCAGGTGGTACAACCAAATATTTGTAAATATATAGATTCCTGTGTAATCTTAGCAAAGAGTGTCAGTGACTAACACTGTTATTTTGGGGTTGTATTTTATTCATATTATTTCATAATTATTGCATACTAGTGGCCAGGTATATAGTATCTTTAGCATCCAATTTTACTTTTAAGGACAGAAAAAAATCATATACCAGTAAATGCATTCAACAACATAACTCACAATCTAGTTTTCAGCCATTTGTTCACTTTGACCTATTATTTGTTGGTTTAAAACAATATTTTACATGGTTCCACCACCTGATGGTTATCAGTTGTGCCACCTGACAACATTAATAATTACAAGGAATATGCTGAATACTGGATCCCACCCATTTCAATTACATATACAAATAAAATACATATGTGTTTTAGTCAACAGTCTCTATTGAAGTAAAAAATAGTAAATTAATCAAGTAAGGAATAATTGACGACGGGCTGTTCCTGTTCCTGACCTCAGGTCAATTATTCATCTAATCCCAAGCATCCCTAACAGAGAGAGAGAGAGAGAGAGAGAGAGAGATTGATTAAGCATTTGTGAATTACCTCAGTTTGTGCGCCTCTCAACAGTTGTTCGCCAGCAGCGTCTCTAATAATAGCAAAACTGTAAGTTTATCTTCTTCAAGGACAACGCCATTATTACCTCGCTGGTGAGAAATGTCATGTAGCTTTTAACTGTTTTAATGACAAAATCAGAGCAGTACTGACGACATATTTCTGTGTGAGTGTGTCTGTACTGTATGTGTGTGTGCGCATTTGAGTGGGAGACAGAGCGGGAGAAAGAGTATGTGCTTTCCGTTCATAATAAAAACGTAATTTTGTGGTTAAAAACATGGAAATAATTTGTTGTTTTTATCCTATTGTTTACTGTATTTATTTGCTTGGTCAGTGTCGTTGTGGATTTTGGTTCTTTTGTTGTTGTAGCCTGTAAGGACCTTTGAAATAACTGAAATCATTATGGAACAATGGATATTGAACTGTAATCGGGTCAAGACCTGCCTGAAACTACTTTAGCCATGCGTCTCCCTGAAAATAATTGCACACCTTAGAACGTTCGCCAACCAATCAGATTCAATCATTCAACTGCCCCATAGTATAAAAACAGAATAAATCACATGACATCACATTCGGAAGGTAGGAACTTGAATAGGCTAGATACACTAGATACACTAATAGATTGTGATTGAATAACAACAAAGTCATGTTTTATATTGATACAAAAATAATCATCAGCTTAAGTCAGTTGAGAATTTTAAATTAAAATATCAAAAATGCATTCATTCAAATGTTTAAAACATTAGCCCCTTTCACACAGCAATCCCGGTAAATTACTGTAAAATTGCCAGAATGACTTTACCGGTGAATACACATGTTGTTCACACAAGCAGTGGCATTCTGGCTTTTTTTTTTACCGGTAAGAGACCATTCACACATCGGCTCCAAAATACTGGTAAATTCTGTAATGGCAGTCATCAGAAGTGATCTTTAAACACTGTGCCGTTGTCTTCATCCGCCCACATGGAGAAGCGCTTTATTTCCACTATCTCATCAATTTGACAGTATTTTTCACGTCTGAGTGAAAGGCATAAGGGGATGATCAAACAGAACGCATTTTTGCTCTTAAAGGTGCTCTAAGTCATTGTCACGCGTTTTTTAGGCCAAAACATTTTTTTGTCACAAACAGCAAACATCTCCTCACTATCCGCTAGCTGCCTGTCCCCTGAACACACTGTAAAAAAACGCCGTCTCTCTAGACACCACAGGCTCCACAAACGGCAACAAAAACAAACTGGGCTCACCCGCACTACGAAACATAACAAACAGTGCTCCAGCCAATCACTGGCAAGAAGTATTTGGGGGGGGGGGGTCTGGGGGGTTGTGCGCGTACACATGAAGGGGGTGTGGAGGAGAGAGAAGCATGAAGAGGGAAGTTTGAATTATGGCCGAAACACGACCAAAGAGACGACGTTCCGATGAACAGAACAACGGTGGGACAAGGATAAGGAACGCGCGAAGTCCCGAATTTACATCGGAAAAAACCTTTGAAAGGTGGCGAGAACTCCGCCGGCATTAGGGATTAGCTCAGAGGTGTAAAAAGTACTCAAAAATGTTACTCAAGTTAAAGTACAAGTACTGAGGGAAAATTTTACTCAATTAAAAGTAAAAGTATCTGGCCAGAATCATACTTGAGTAAAAGTAAAAAAGTACCACACTAAAATTGTACTTGAGTATTAAAGAAGTAAAAGTAAAAGCAAGAATGAAAACTAGAGATTCTTGTTTAAGCTTTAAATCTCTAAAAACATGAAGTGAATTAAACACATACAAGGTTTTATCCTGCTTTAGAACTGTTTGTATTTAATTGTATTTAATTATCAAACTATAAGACTAATGCCAGTATGCAACATGCTATAAACAATCCACTAAACATACTTTTACCACTAAAAGAAAATAATTCGCTACGGTACGGCCACGGGTTCGCAGCTGAATCACGTTCTTCCTCCATTTTCTTTCACTAATTGACTGTTATAATTTTTCTAATTTCCAGGTCAAGGTGCTGTGCATTGAGAGCCTAAGTCCCGCCCCTCCGCTTCCGGCTCATGGGACCTTATTTTGAAAAAAAAAAACATGTATGGTAGTCAATGGCGAGAGACAACTTATCTTGTTATGAACTGTGCCCTAAATTACACATATGATGTTTGTCAATTTAAAAGATAATTATGAAAGTCAAGAAAGTCGCATAAATTGTCATAAAACAGAAGAGTAACATTTAGTTTTATGTGAAAATCGCTCAATGAACTACATCTCTCGTCTCGCACTATGTACGTCACAAGATCCGTTGCTCGTATGTGTGCAGTCTGGTACAAAACACTCAGGCATGACGGCGTTACGTTACGATTATAATGTAAGACTACAGAAAAAATGTCAGACGTTAGCTTCAGTAAAGTTAGCTTCATTCATTGAGAGAAAAGGTATGACGTCACTTGTGCGCCTTTTGGGTTTGTAGTCTTTGTAATTACGTATTTTCACTCTTATACCTCAGCAGTTTTACATCAAGCTCTGACTTTCTTGACTTTAAAATGACAAACTTTAAAATTTTAAATTGACAAACATCATATGTGTAATTCAGGGCACAATTCAAACGAGATCAAAATATTTGTTGTCTCTCGCCATTGACTACCATACAATATTTTTCCGAAATAAGGTCCCATAGTGGTCAACCGGAAGGGGAGGGACTTAGGCCCTCTATAGATGCACGAAGTCACTCCCAAAGGACCGATGAACACAACCAATTTCATGGAATGTGAAAACGAATCTCATTGGCAGAATAAATGACATTTAAATTAAACTGGGCATGAGCGCAACTCAATTGGTTTGGTAATAGCAAGGGAAAATAGAATGAAGTGATCTCCAAAAAAAAAGTACTTTTTGACTATAAATAAAATTGTAAAGAGTAAAAAGTACTTTTTTTTCTTAAAAAATGTAATTAAGTAAAAGTAAAAGTATTGATTTTTAATTGTACTCAAGTAAAGTAAAAATCCCCCAAAATAATACTTAAGTACAGTAATCAAGTAAAATTACTCAAGTATTTTACACCTCTGGATTAGCTATCCGACATTCAGTTGCTCTGTTTTTGCAGAACAGGTAAATCCACTTTTCTTTCTAAACTGACGTTCATGTTTGCAAAACCAACACAAGGATGTAATTAGCTAGATCTATGCAGTCAGCGTTAACTTTGGTGAATACAACATGTATGTTTCTAGCAGCGATAAATCTCTATTGTAAATGATCAAGCAAATTCACAATAGGGCGACAATTTGTGTAAGTTAACGGTTGTTTTCACCCACGGTTTGTTATGAATTTGAATGTTCATATATAGGCTATTGACAACTTTGACTAAATTTGTTTACGACGCCGCCGTTGTTTATGCTCACTGGGAAACGCGAAGCTAACGTTATCTTGCTATCATTGCGTCCTTGTACGGGAGCTAACATAGTTATAACCTCAGGAGGCAAAACGATTTTAAGATAGCCTAATGTTTCTCCTTTTTTGTATTTTGTTCTGCAATATATAAAAGCATTTATCTAACTTGGCGACATTACACATTGAATGAAGTATCAGTAAAACTTAATTTTGTAGTGACTATTTTGACTTTCCTTTATGCCGGAAGGGAAGGGGAGGGGAGGAGACGGGATGAGGAGGAGGGAGGGTCTAGCCAGCCTCCGTTTTGTTTGACAACAATTCGAATGTCAACGTAAGAAGTAACGTCTCCCGACATCACTTAGAGAACCTTTAAAAACACGAAACGCGCATAATAGTATCCAACTGCAAAGCCGCAATGCTGATGAATGGAAAAGAAGGGTGGGTCTAGAGCGCAACTCGTTGAAAAAGCTGCGAGACATGGCACAACAGTCAAATATGATTATCTTGGTCATACTGAAATATAAAAACTATTAAAACACTTACTGTAAAATGCGCTGAGTAATCATGTCATCTCCATAATAACTTTATGATTGGCCCAAAGCAGACTTACGTCAGAATGTTCTGACTTTGTACATAATCATACCGGTAGTCTTCATTCCGCATTTACACAGAGCACATGACCAGTAATTTAGGCTACTGGTAATGTTACAACTTCCCTTACTGGTAAATTGCCAGAACCAATTTACCTGTATTTTTTTTTAAAGGTCCTGTTCACGCATGATCTCTTACCGGTAATTTACCGGCAAAGACCGCAGTGAAAGGAGCTATTGAAAACATATAACTTTAATGGAATACTATAATTACTAAACAAGATTCATCACCTCTCTTTTCTTTTTGGAAGAATTATTGCATACATTTTTTAAATATATAGTAAGTTTGATAAAATCGCATTTTCCTAGTTTTACTTTGGTTTTACCACCTGACATGGAAAGTGTACCAACCTACCCATACTTGAAAGTAGCTATTTTTTATCAGTATTTGTGAGAGATCTACAAACACTCTGGTCCTCTGGATGCTGCATTATCATGCTTACTGTTATTACCTTGTCAATTCATAATAAAAGAGCCATGTTTGCAGTTGTGCCTGACATTTGAGAATACACAAATTTAAAGCTACTGATATGTATAAAAATGTGTGTTTATATGAAAGGTCTCAAACATAAAATTATGCCATAGTATTTTATTTTGAATTTCTTATTATTAAAACACCATTTTAAATGGTTCTCTTAGTCTGTTAATTTGTGTGGGCGGTTGCACCATCTGACATTTTGGGGATTTAAGATACCAAAACAACAAGATAATAAAATAATATGTATTATTTGAATTTCCTGAAACTAATTCAAACTAAATATGTTTTATAGAATAAAGTGATACATGTCATGAATAATTTTAAAAGGAAATAATACACTTGGACACAAAAATATGCCCGTCATGTCATTGACCCAAGTACACTAGCAAAGAGTTATAAGTAAAGTTTTTATTAGTAAATGCATTTTTTCCATTTTTTTTGGTCCAGTAGGTTGCAGTGTGACTTTTGTAAATGGCAGCAATCGTCTTTTCTTAAACGTCCATTTTGAATGGACATAATTTGCAACCATAAAAACCTTTTGGCTCAAGCACCTGAGAAGAATATAAAGGAATACAAAGGTCCACAAGAGCTTACAAAGTAATGTCTTGTGAAAGTCTTCAAAAGGTTACAGTGTTAAAAAAAGAAACACAAAATGGCACTTATTTAGGCTGACTGGTGCTGTCTGAGCCCAGAAATGGTCTGAACTCACTCAAGTGTAAAATAACACAGGTAGGATTTCAAAATTGACTGAGAGAAACTCTCCTGTAAGAGCTGAGTGGAAGAGAAAAGTGCTCTTAAATTACACGTGTTTGCATGAAGAGTTAGTGAAGGGCTTGATGTCTCACTAGATATTGATTGCCAACTGTAATTATGAGTCTTGTTGGAGATTTGGGGGCCTTGTATTTGTGGTTTGGGACTTGTTCAGGTGGGTCAATTAGCATATTGGTAATTTATAAAAGAAGTTTAGATGAAAGTTAACCATGGTTTATTAGAAATGTTGAGAGGTCAACCCATTTACACTTATAAATTATAAGTTAATTACTGTAGATCACTTCCAGGTCAAAGGTTTGAATTGTATAATGTCAAAATATGGACAGTAAAATACACATTTTCTTATGTTCCTCTATTTTTCTTTTCATTTATTGCGTTTATATATTCAGAAGGAGGAGGAGGAGGAGGAGGAGGAGGAGGTTACTGTCTGCTTTGCTTCCTCAGCAAAAACTCCTGCAGTTGTAATGGTAATTAATTACTGTTAGCTATTTCCCAAGTGTCTAGTATCCAAAAAAATTACTTGCTAAACTAAAAAGGTGAGACAGCTTTGTTATCTTAGAGAGAATTATCTATCTCAAACACAATCCATCAGCTTTAGCTCTGACAGGGAAGTCACTACAGGATGGATTATTAGTCCTATTGTAGTTATTTTTGGCTATTCTTGATACTGTGAGGTTATAAAAGTAGATTAGCTATTTAACTCTTCCATCTCAGTTAATATTAATATTATTATTGACAATAAATTAGCCCACAAACAAGCTTGTGTTATTGTGAGTATCCTCACACAAGCACTTGTCCAAGTGTACATCCATTGTTGTTGTTTCCATCTTCAACTTCTGTTGTTTTTAGCAGTTTCAATCTTGTAGTTCTTATTCTGGGGCTGGATTCACTAAGTTGTTCCAAACCTATATACGTTTCTTTCTTCTGCTGAACACAAAAGAAGATATTTTGAAAAATGTCAGTAACCAAATATTTGATGGGCCCCATTGACTTCCACAGTATTTATTTTTTCTTCTGCCCATCAACTGTTTGGTGAATTTAATTTAATTTAATTTGGTGAGTTTGGTGAGCTCTGTCATGTATTCCCTGTGTTTGTGGACTCTTTGGTTATTTCCTGTCTTGTGCCATGTTTTGTAGTTCTTTGTAGTTGTTCATGTTGATTCGTTTCTCCAGGTGTTTCCTATTAGCCACTCCCCCTTGTTAAGCTTGTTTCCCTGTGTGTATATAGCACTTGTGTTTCTCTTCTGCTTTGTCAGCTGTTGATGGTGCTCGGTCGGGGGTGTTTGGATGTTCTTGTTTTCTCTGTGTGTTCTTTGGATTGCTGCTGTTATTCTCGTGTGGACGATTTACCCATTTCCCATTCTGGATTACAAATGTTTTTGTCTTTTATTATTAAAACTGTGTGCACTTAGAGTCTCTTTCTGCCTCATCCCTATGCACCTGTTACAAATAGAATATAATTTAAATAGGAAGCTCACTTCTTCCACCATCTTGGATACATTTTTTTCTGTAGCTTGTTGCAGTACATTACGAGATTATTTTACCATGAAGTTTTGGAAGAGGGGATCTACATAGGCAGCTCGTGAAATTTAGAAACCGAGCATGTGTGTGTTCTACTAGAAAAGCAGGAAGTTGAGAAAGTGTCTGGGTGAAATTCTATGAAATGTTGATCAAATCCCAGAGTAGCCCTCCAGCCCGGAGAAGGGAAATAAGCAAGGTTTTTGCCTTGAACCAGCCATCTCTTGAGTAATGACTCTGTCTTATTTGTAGCACTGGTAAAAAGGATTCACTGCAGGGCTCACGGTTAGCAGGGCAGAGGTTTTCTTTTGGGAATTTGTGCAAATGAATGTATATTATGATAATTCTTGAAGCTTTACTGTGTGCAGAGTTCTCACAGAGGGCTTGCCATTTGGAGGGATGATATCCAGCTCACTTCAATCGACTCTGTGTCAGCTTGCTGAATGTATTGTGAAAAATGTATCAGTGTTTGCATGCTTTTTTCTTGTTTATGTGCTCAACTTCCTGTTGAGTCATGGGCACAAAATGTATGTGAGGCAGCATTATTCTCATAAAATGTGGTCAGATCTGGTCAGCCCAGGTCAGGTGACCTCAAAAATACCCAACATAACCCATTGCTATACTTGTAGGTTTCTGAGTACCCAAGTGAGCAAAGTGAATGACCTTTCTGAGGCTTTGATAAATTGCTAACCATTCTTTTCCAGGAAAACCACCTAGTAAAAACACCATCTGTTTCAGGTGGGCTGCACAAAATCCTAAAATATGTGGTCAGCTTCTTGGATGCCAAAAATGACAGATTTACTTGATTTAAACCAAACAATAACCAAAAAAGAGATCAAATGAAGTAAGCACCCAGATACGTTGGAGGAGTTATTAGATAGTTGGAGAGATATTAGATAAGCCAAGGGAGATTTTAGCATAGGAAAAATAATGAAAATTTAGTTGAATATTATTAGGGAAAAAAAAAAACTTATACATTTCTCATAAAGAAAACTTAAGACGCACATTGTATAAAAATATGGCATATTGTGTATATATTATTGAAAAGTTTTCACAGTAAACACTTGTTATGCATTGCAATTGTCAGAAAATACTTGAGACAGTGAAAGAGAGAATTCTATGTCTGCCTATTGCATAATGTATGACGTTTCTAATTCAGTTTAAGTGCACTTGGCTGAATTGGCTGCGTTTTCGGCTCAAATCTGCCATCTTCTCCTACTTGAATCTCTCACACCTTGACTGCAACAGATTTTTATGACTTATGATTAAGATTTATGTGACCACTGAAGGGAGACGAACCAATACCGAATCCAAAACCAAGGTCAAGCCTTGCCAATCACACCAAGTTAAGCCAGAGGTTAGAGGTCTGTTTGCTGTTGTTTTATTTTTCAGTGCACTGACATCCATAATGTTCAGAACAGTTGCTTTAAATCACTTCATCCAGAATGAGGAATATTCTGCTTTCGCCGCTCCCATACATTATCTGGTTCTGCGCGGAAAGCTTTATCATGTCTACATGGTGGGTTGTTTGAAGTGAAAACACCTTGGAGAGAACTGTTTGTGATAACTCAGTGTTGAATAGATGTTTCCTTCCAGAATGATCTATTCACATGACCTCCTGAAGTGAGGTTTACCGATGGTTTATCAGGCTCGGCTGGGAACACATCCAATGTCTTTGAATGCGGAAAGGGATACGCGACCACCACAATAAATAAACATGGACATAGTTTCAGACATTTATCTTGCTATGTTAGACTTCATTTCCTAAACTCCCCTCCACTTCTGCAAGAAATATTGTGGAATATTCTACAGTGTCTTTGTCAAAAATGAATGTGAACTTCAAGTAATCTTATCTTGGCTCTGAAGATTTCCGTCCAGTGTTTGCTTTTGCGAGGTGAGATTACTGAGTGTACTGGTTCCTTGAAATGCAAACCGGTTTAAACTTTGTATTTCAAAGATCTGGAGGGCAGATATCTTGTGGATCTGGGGTAAATATTCTGCCTCCAGTTACTGTGGCTTTGGACTAACAATATTTTTCTCAATATGTTCACTCAACTTCACTAGCTTGAACAAGAAGAATCATTTTACTTGTAAATAAATATTAAGCAGTTTGGCTTGTTTTTGTTAATGTCCTATGCTGATGTCATTACAATAGTTTTAGCAGATTTAATAGTAGTTTGTATTAACAACCCCATTCAAAGACCCTTACTATGATTTATTGTTAATGAGATAGTATACCTCTTATTTGGGACACACACACACACACACATTTAAAGGGTAAGTTCGGTATTTTACACTTAAAGCCCTGTTTACAGATCGTTTCTGATGAAATAGAACGGTTAAGATTAAAAGTTGGACACATGCTGCTGTCCCGAGAATTTTAGGTTTCTTTCGCTTTCCCCAAAACCTCTAGAATGGGTGTATAGGTGCACTGGAACAATACTTCATAAAACGCATTAAACTTTCGTTTACAAAGACGTGAAACTCACCGAGTGGTCAGGGTGTTCACTGATATGCTCACACAAAAATCGCTGCAAAAGATGCTTTCCAACAGGTGTTTTACCATTCGTTGTAAAACTGTGGATCTATTTTTCCAAACGTCTCACACCCGTAGATTCTTCCGTTGAGAGCTTGAATAATAGACACTCCAGCCCAGTTGGTGGCGATAATGCACCTTTGCCAATTGCAAGCAAACCACTGGCATTTCATTGAATACACAGAAGAAGCAGAAGAAGAAGCGGCGGAGTAATACCGTACCTCACACAGCTCGTCCAATACAAGTCAATGGAGTTGGACACAAACTATGATAAAACCTGTTGGAAAGCATCTTTTGCAGCGATTTTTGTGTGAGCATATCAGTGAACACCCCTGACCACTCGGTGAGTTTCACGTCTTTGTAAACGAAAGTTTAATGCGTTTTATGAAGGATTGTTCCAGTGCACCTATACACCCATTCTAGAGGTTTTGGGGAAAGCGAAAGAAACCTAAAATTCTCGGGACAGCAGCATGTGTCCAAATTTTAATCTTAACCGTTCTATTTCATCAGAAACGATCTGTAAACAGGGCTTTAAGTGTAAAATACCGAACTTGTCCTTTAACCTTATTTTGGAGTGTCAACTGTTGTTGTTTTTATTGGTCATGTAATAACTATGATGTTTGACATTAACCCATTTAATGTCGAATTAATTTGACTACTGGAAGTCTCACTGACATGGATGTACATTATCCTGTTACCATGGTTACATCAAGTCCTTATGTTCTCATGGCCATGGGATGTAATGCTCTTTGTGAATTCTGGTGATCAGTAGTTGACCAGCAGTGAGTTTAATCTAACAGCCCACAGGAGTAGAGCTTGAATGTCATCAAAAACACCTAACTCACCAGATGACAGCAATTGCCCTTCTGTGACCTTTTCCAACATTGATTCCTGCGTAACTTTCTTTAGACAGGTTTTTATCACTCTGGCTTTGAGGCATGTGCTATCTCGCTATACTCTCCCACAAGCTGATCAATACAGAGATATATATTTTTGGTTCAGTGAGGAAAAGACCTTGTGGGCACAAAGAATATGTCAGACAAAGTACCATTTGAATAAGGGAAATGTGCGGTTGCAGTTATAATTGTCCAATCCATGTTTACAGTTAAACATAGCAGATTTGAACATTTCATAAACATTTCATAAACATTTCCAGTTTTCTCCCTGAACGTTGATGTGAGTGCCTATGGCAATTCTCGATGCGTCATGAATGACCTACAATGGTGACGTTTTTCACAATCACGACAGACAATCAAAATACTGCCCTAGCAGAAAGGATATAGCGTGATATAAACACGTCTTGACAGCTTCACATTCTCTATATCTATCGCCTCGATGGCAGGCAAGTATTCAGTAGAAAAATCGCTCCTCTTCATTCCATAAGGATCACATCCAACTATGTTGTGATTTTGTTTATACCTTTCTCTTGTAATAGGGTCTAAACCAGCACTGTACGGACTTTCGTCCACTCTGCTTTTCACTTCATACCCTTCATCTGAATTTCGCGCGTCCTCGGAATCACGTGACTGAAAACAAGCTATATGTCACCTGTGCTGGCAAAATGCGTCGCAATCTGCACAATTATATCTCTATTGAACATTCTCTATTAAAAAAAAAACTTCAAAATGATGTATGATCGGTTGGAATCAAACAAAAAAAATATAATTACACTTTAACTAGCGTATAATTACACTTTACAAATAAATTTATTATACTTAAAAAAAAAATTGTATAGTTAAACTTAAACAAATAAATGTATAATAACATTGTAATAAATTGATAATTAGACTTTAACAAATAAATGTATAATAACACTAATAAATGTGTAATTACACAAGAACTAATATATATTTACACTGTAACTAACGTATAATAACACTGTAAAAAAAAAATAATTACACTGTTATAAATGTATATTTACACTCTAACAAATGTATGATTACACTGTAACAAACATATACTTACATTGTAACAAATGTATAGTAACCCATTAATAAATGTATGATTACACTTTAATAAATATATAATTACACAAAACAAACATATATATTTACACTGTCACTAATGTATAATAACACTGTAAAAATGAATAATTACACTGTTATAAATGTATATTTACACTCTAACATATATAGGATTACACTGTAACAAACGTATACTTACACTGTAACAAATGTATAATAGCACATTAATAAATGTATGATTACACTGTAATAAATATATTATTACACAAACCAAACATGTAATTATTCTTTAACAAATGTTTCAGCACCACGGACAGATTCTGCACATTCAGATGCTCCCAATATAGCCTACTGTAACAAAGCTGCCAACATTGTAAACTCCGAACCCGTGCATGAGATAGACTATTCAAAGCAACGCAATTTCTTCATATGTTTGCGATATAACAAAATTTTAATTTTAATGACAATGGTCATGTTTGTGCTTTTTGATTAGGCCTATTTATTATGTGCAACATTTAAATTAATATTCAGAAATGGGTAAAGTTACTTCTACCGCTTGTTTTTCTGATTAACTTTTATTAGCCTGCAAACCAAAATAAAATGGGCCTAGGCTAGGCTACTTGATTATTATTATTATTATTATTATTATTAAATTGGATGGGCTATCTCTGCTATTCTGAATTAACAGGATAGTTATTTTTTTTCTTCTGCAGAACAAATTGTATAAAAACGAATAGCATACAAATAATAATTTTTAAAAAATCATATAAAGATCAAGAAATCCAGAAAAAATGTTTAACAAAATTACGAAAATAAGGATAAATTATGTTTGACAGGGAACGCATCTCAAGGTTGCATGCACAAGCTCATGTTGCAGTTGGAGCAGTCATCACCGAACAACAGGCAAATAAAATATTAAGCTAATTAAAAAGTTAGAAAAGTTTTCTTTTTTTTTGTTCTTTGATCAACATTAATGGTAGCAGCGAGTATATGCTGTCAGTGCACTGATTCAATAGACATACTGTTTTTCTTTCTCAACCATTTAAGACAAAACCGACTGTTTACGGGGATATTTGAACTTGAAAAAAAAGTTGAATTTCCGTGGTTGAAACAACAATTCTTCTAATGTTTATTCATGTTTATTTATTAAGGATAATTGTGAGATATAATTGTGTATGTGTCCGTGCACTATAAGAGAGACGGCTCTATTCGTGCTTTGTGAGTGCGCAGCACAGAAAACAGAGGGCATGCAGACGTGTTCTCTCATGTCTTGCGCTTAAAGAATGCTATCAAGATGAACACCGTTCCTGTCCAGTGACACAAGACGGCGGCAAGCACCCACGCTATCTCCACTACTGATCACAGCCCATTCCACCCGTCATTGTGTTCATGATATTATTTAAAAAAACAAAAATAAATTAAAATAAAAAAAAGGCTGAAAAATTATACAAAATAGCACCTAAGCCACAGTTCATTTCACAGTTCACAAATAGCAAGAGTAATTACATCTAGCCATTCATGCACAAACTGTTCATTGCACACTAGCAAAAGTGTTTGTTTTTCAGTAGATGGCAGCAATATTCCACTAAACTGTGGAACGTTTCACGTTTTCGCCATGAATGAAACTGAGAAATGTAGAACTTCTTTAACGTGAATTTTGCATAAATTGTTGCTATTTTAAATAAACCTGTACTATAAATATCATTACTAAATTTGGCAAATAAATGTTAAAAATGCCATATATCCCTCCAAATCTGCAAAACAGAGCAAAGACATTAATAAAAAGTTATATTGCATACATTTACAGTAAAAAAAAAACTGACATGATTGTTACAAAATCACACTGTTTGGGGCCTCTGGAGAACTCGGAGCAGCTGTTTGCTTAAAGTTTAAGGTAAAAATAACTACAATTAATTAGCGAACATTACTAGTATCTTACTATAGTATACTATGCAATTAGATAAACTGTTCATTAATTACATCACTTTACCTCTGTCTTTATCCTCTTCTCTTCTTCTTCCCTGCACCAGACACTGCAGCAGTAGGCAGTTAACAAACATATGATTACACTGCAAAAATGTATAATTAAACTAACTTGTGATTACACTTTATCAAAAGTATTATTACACTTTAAAATGTATAATTAAACTGTAATAAATGTCTAATTACACTAACGAACGTATAATTACACTGTAACCAATAATTACACTGTAACAAACATATAATTACACTGCAACAAATGTATAATTACACTTAATACACTGACAAATGTATAATTACTCTGTAAAAATTCCTAGTTACACTCTGTAACAAACGTATACATACAGTGTAACAAATATATAATTACACTTAATACACTGTAACAAACATATATAATACACTGTAACAAATGTATAATTACACTTAATACACAGTAAGAAGTGTATAAATACACTTTAACGAATGCATAATTACACTGTAACAAACATATAATTACACCAACAAATGTATCATTGCACTGAAATATGATTAATTAAACTGTAACAAATAAATAATTACATATAGATGCCTGATAATACATTTCTCTGCCGATACCGGTAGCCAGTTATTAAGAATGATATCGGCAGATGCCGATACTCCCAAATAATGCTGCAAACTATACAGGGAACCCTCTCATGTGGTACACTATAATATTAGAGGTTAAAATTAACAACAGAGCTATTATATTCAACTGCTATTTATTTCAGAAAAAATATTTACACTCAAATAAAAGATTAAATGTTTGTAAAAAACTCAGTTACACATAAGGTAGTTTTCATAAACATAAACAAATTTATTTAAACATACATATATAATTACCAGTAAGCTTTTCTCTTCTCTCGCTTCAGTGATCTGTCACATCACATTTAAGAGCGTCAAAACTTTGAATTTGGTGATAAAATGTACAGAATTTGAAAGCTGAGACTTTGTTTCTTATTAGAAGTAACAGAGCACAAAGCTCTTTGCGATTATTGGATGGGAGGCGTTACAAATAATGTTTGATGTAGGGAAAAACTGCAGATCTGGCAACCCTGGCTTGAACCACGTCTGATTTATAGGGTCAAATAAACCCTGCATTAACGTTGCTATTTTTTAACTGTTAAAGAATTATTGTCGAATTAACTTGCCCTTAATTCAACACAAGAGAGATTTTCTTCACACAGTATGAGTTGCAGTCTGACACGTTTTTCCCCACCCTTATAATTGACAGGATATAACTGGCACTGATCACCAGCTGTTTTTTAACAATCGGCCAATGGCCAATGGCCGATAACAAAAATAATAGCTTTAATTGGCCGATACTGATTATTGGCCGATACATCAGTGCATCTCTATTTAAAATATCTGCTGTTTATTTTTTCCTGAATTTTTAGCATCATTATTCCAGTCTTCAGTGTCACATGATCCTTCAGAAATCATTCTTATATGCTGATTTGCTGTTCAATAAGCACTTTTTTTATGTAAATGTAATGAAAAATGTAAATGTGATGTAAAAAAAAGTTGAATATATTTATATTCTTTAATAAACAGAAAGTTTTATTTGAAATAAAAGTCTTTTGTAACACTGATAATGTTTTTATGTCATGGATTCAACACCCTTCAGCTCCACCCAATGCATCACACCTGTCACCATCACAGTATTTAAGCAGTCACTTTCCACACAATCACTGTCTGGTCTTGTTGATCTCTACTGCTCAACTTACCCAACTACCTACCTGTTCTGCTCACCTGTTGAGATCCCTGTTCATCAGTCTTCTTCAGTTCAGCTTCATCATCCACGAGCTAAGTTATTAAACCAAACCTCAAACCTCTTCAACCATACCTGTTTCTCCCTGTTGGTCTCTGCTTCCTATAAACCATCAGTGTGATTGCATTACCTGTGTTGTCCACTGACACTTTACCGTCATTTTTGGTTAATTTAATGCTTTCTTGCTAAATTCATAAAAAATAAACTAGTAATTCTATATGTTTTACTGTATATAGACTACTATTCAAAAGTGTATGCATTTCTCAGATGCTTCTATCTAAAGAAAATGAAAAAAAAAATCTTCCAATTGCGACTTTTTATCTCATAATACAATGTGAATTTATATCTCTTTCTGACAGTTGTGACAATGTCACACAACATGGTGACCAGCAACACTTTTTTTTCCCTAGCTGGGAATATGTGTGTTGTGAAACAGGCCTTAAACATGTCAAGGTTTCTGCTCATCCTTGGATTGACAGATTGGCTGTCAGAAGGCTGCATGAGCAGTAATCAAACAGACTGCTCCTCTAGCTTTATAATTCACAGCTTTTTACCATATCTCAATGCCACGCTGTCCTTCCCAACCCTTAAACTGTGTGTGTGCCCTAAGGTAAAGAAGATATCAGCTCTTCTCCTCTGTAACATTCTCATAGTCTGCTGTCACAAACACACGCACACGCACACACACATGCAACCTGAGTCTTCACCCTCCTCTGCTCTCAGAGAGAGATGCTTGTTTACTGTGAGTTGCCAACTTGTCCGTGAAAGACTCTGTTGGGAGTTTGCTGTAAATATGGTGACAGGCTGGAAGCACTTCCCCAAGAGCTGTTCTGAATAAGGGGTAAAAGAGATTGCAGTGGGTGTGGACAGAAAACAAAGTGAAGCCTACCCTGATGTGATGCCATTTTTAGGGGGTTCATGGAGTGTATCCTTGGATGTTTTGCTATATACTGCAGTTTGTTTATTTATTTAGCATATTACTTATGTTAAGTAAAGCATCATTATAAGTATTGCTTGTACTGAGGGTACCCTTTCACGTTACTCAAATAGCCTCAGAGTTGCACTTTAAGTGACCTTAGTTCGAGTCCTGACTCATCCTGTCAGGGTCACGATTTGGTTTTGTTTCGTGCTCTTGTTTCATGTCTGTCATGTGATCCCCTGTTTTAGCCATGAGATCCTGCCATGTCTTCTGTGTTGTCATGTTGTCATTGGTTCATTGTTTCATTGTTCACAGATGTCCCTTGTCTAGTCATTAGTCTAGTGTATTTAAGCCCTCATGTTTGCCATGTTTCTTTGTTACCTCTGTTTGGTGAGAGTTTGCCACGTTAAAGGGGTGGTTCGGGATTTTTGACATCGGACCTCATTTTTAAGTCAGCCTGGTTGTTATTCATCAGTGGAGACATTTTTTTAAAAAAATTATCCAGTCCTTATATTTGGATAGTTAGCCGATGCTAGGCTAGCGCGAGTCAAGGGTAGATGTTAGCCAGCCATTAAATACCGTTTTACCCACTCCACAGTGCACCAAACGCAAATCAATTATAACACTAGACTATCGATGCAAATGTACGTTGAGAGAATAATGTTAGAAATCAAACTTACCTTTCATCTCAATGATCCCAAAGGAACTAGTTTCTCAGCAGCTGCGGAATTTTACTTTGCTCCAGTTAGTAATGCGGCAAAAAGTAAACACAGAACAGAAGCGCACTACAGTGTGTGTAGTACATGTGTGTACCGGCTCACTCGGTTGCCTAGGTAATCAATATCACTCCGCTGCTGCTGTAGACAAGGCTTATGATTACAGGGAACAAATTATAACTAATGCAATGTGATGAAAGGTAAGTTTGATTTCTAACATTATTCTCTCAACGGACATTTGCATCGATAGTCTAGTGTTATAATTGATTTGCGTTTGGTGCACTGTGGAGAGGGTAAAACGGTTTTTAATGGCTGGCTAACATCTACCCTTGACTCGCGCTAGCCTAGCATCGGCTAACTATCCAAATATAAGGACTGGATAATTTTTTTAAAAAAATGTCTCCACTGATGAATAACAACCAGGCTGACTTAAAAATGAGGTCCGATGTCAAAAATCCCGAACCACCCCTTTAAGCCTAGTCAAGTCTTTGTTTCATGTTTGATCTTGTATTGAATAAACTGCACTTGGGTTCTACAGCTTGCCTTCAGTGGACTAACTTACACCACCCCATCCCTCTCTTTCTCTTCCACATTGTTTCCTGTTCACTCTATTCTCTACTACTGTATCTAAGGTTAAAATGGCAAAAAAATAAATCATATATATTAAATGATTCAATGCTGTATATACAAAGACATGCAGAAAACAAGATTTATTCTACCAACTGAACTGCCCCGCCAACCACACATAAAAATGATAGCATTGTCGTTTTGCATGGACAAGCCAAGCTTTTTTTTTTCTTTAAAAAAAATCTTGTTTTTTATTACTGTATAATTTCAAATGAAGTATACCTGTTCGTCTCTCATGACTGTAGTATTGGGTAGCAAATGTGCAAGTAATGATTGAAGACAATGACTCTTTCAATCTGCGCTGAATCAGTTTCACTGAGCACTGAAAACAAATCACAGCAGGTCTGGCAGACACTGGTTTATGAAGAAATGTCTAAAATATGTTTGTGAAATATGCAGGCTCCTACTGGTAATATTTCACTGACAGTGGATGAGACGGCAGGGAATGTTAATGGAATTTTCAATGGAGAATGGACTATATAGGAAATAGAGAAGAGACAAATACCTCATTGGGCAGGGTGTAGACTGGGCTTAGACTGGCTTTATAGCTAGATTTGTGATGTTTATTTTAGCCTTTTAATATCCATCTTCATACTTATGTATTTCCTCTGAAACTGTTTTATGCAAAGTTTAAGTTTAAAATGTCCAAATGCATGTAACATAGGATTTGATGAATCATTTCATTATATTATAAACCAACAAACTGCTGTATTTACAGAAAAATATATTTCACTAAAACACTATTTGAATGTTTTATTCATTGACTATTGAAGTATTCATTGAATACTTGAAATTAAACCAAACCCACCAACTTTGCAACTTAAGTTGAAATCAAAGATGATATTAACATTCCAGTGCCTACATAAATGTGTTTAATGTTTGTTTTTGTTTTTTTGGTACTTTAGGTTTTTTTTAACTTAAATTGCATTATTGACAGTGTTGTTAATTATATCACTAGCAAAATAAGCTCTAGAAGGACAAGGGAGTAGTTTCTGCTTTCTGATTTCACTTATTTGTACCCCTTTCTGGGAGATATCCTGCAAACAAAATCAGGCACTTGGCCATAGGAAATCTTGTATCTCACATTGCTGTGCGTCTTTATTGCCTCTCAAGTTCACTCATATATCTTGGTCCACTCCTACATGGCTCCACAAGGTATCTATGTCAGTTCAGGACTCATCATGGAATTTAAGTTCTGCATTAATGCTTTAGCTTATAAAGCCAAGATAGAGATAAACATTAGCACAGTTATTTTTAATATATTTTTCTGTATGTATCACTCAGCTTAGCTATTCTGAGCATGTAGTTGCCCAACAGTAGATTAGTTTTGTCTTCTATTTGTTTACTTGCAGTTTCAGCACACTGTCTGTACGGACCTGTGTCTGATTACTGCAGATTTCTACTCCACTAATTTGAAAATAGTGTCTTTTTACAGCTTACACTGGGTACAGCTGATGAAATTCCAACCATATTATGTCATGTAATATTTAATATTTCCTAACATACCTAACATAAATACTGTTTATTGCTAATTGTAAATTCAACATCACATTATGTTTAATTACATGCATATAAATGAGACTAAATATGTGCCCGAACGTGATGCATAATCAAGGTGATTCAATTTGCATTTCATCATGGGAGTTTGTGACAGCACAACATTTTCAATTTTTTCCTCCAGTGCGGCAGATTGCGTTCAACTGGCTGTTGGCGGTCAGTGTTGCTCATTATATCAGAGTAAGCAATAACTGTAATGGAGTGGTAAAAACAAACAATTGGCCAAAGCGAAATGGATGTTGGCAGCGAGCATTGCATCCAAATCTTGCGCAGCTATCATGTTAACTGCATTGCGCCAGACACTGAAAGCTCTGACTGGGCTCAAATTGTACAATTTCAATTTAAAACATCCCGAATGCATGCCAGTAGTTTTATGGAACAATTCCCCAACTATTTTGATCAACCACCCGCTCCTCTTCGCATAAAACAACAACAATCGTCAGCAGGTTTGGTGTAGCTTTAAACTTTATATGCATCAGTGGACTGGTAAAGGCAGAAATAGTCATCTTAATGACTTACATTATCAGTTATTAATTCTGCTAATTGAGCTAGATTGAGTTGATGATATTTTATAGCCTGGTGCCCAAGGCCTGACCGCTGAATGTTTACCTCTGCTTCAATGTTAATGCATGATCCCTCGAGAGCTCCTCAGCTCTGCTTAGATCCATCACTCTGCAGGAGCACCACAGACCTGGAGTTGGTCCATGGAAACTCTGTGCTTCATCTACCATGCGCTGCATCAGTTTTGAAGTCATTGCAGCAAACAAGGTATTTACATAATTGTCTCAAATTATAGGCAATTTAGCTGTTACTAACTTTTCCCTGTAAATTTCTCTGACTCTGCCTAGACCAGCACCAGATTGAGTTTACTCAAAGTTATGACCCAGTCAGTAAAAGGGAAAATGCACTGCAGTGTTTAATTAAGTCTGTTGTTAAATGTTGAGCTCCTAACATAAATCACGGTCTTGTTTCATCAGGGCAAAATTCTTGCTTCCTCATGCTTACAACTCATTAATGTAGTGGTCAAATCTCGAAAGTCTTCCTTTGCTTTTGTTTAAGCCAGAAATATTTCCCATCGTACGTCATTAAACGTTGCTAAGTCACTATAATTCTTGAATCACAAAAGATTTTCAACTTTGCATTAGTTTCATCGTGACATGTTAAACAGCTTTCAGAATTTCATCAGATGTCGTGGGCAGATGAATCAGTCAATAAGGAAGATGCAACAAATGAGGCAATATGGAGGCCATGCAAACTCCACTGATTGCTATCCTGCTGAGTCGCATGACAAAAACCCTGCAGTCTTACTGCAACCTGTTATTAGTTTTGGTTGGGGTTTCCCTCAAGCCTCACAATGAAATGAATTGGAAAATGATCCAGATGTCTCTCTGAAAATGCTGAGGCTTCTTCTTTGTGTCCCTAAAGGTAAAGTGGGTCATTTTTTGAGCTATCAAGTTAAAATGGACAGACAGCAACAAAGAACCTTTTGTATTTTGATTTTCCTTGAAGGTTGTAGTCACTATATATATATATATATATATATATATATATATATATATATATATTTTTTTTTTTTTTTTTGACAAATAGTGTGAGTTAGGGGCAGGACTATCAAAGCTCTATTAGTTTCTTTTGTATGTGGAACACAAAAAATTAAGATATTTCAAAGAATGTTTTAACTGTTTTTGGTCCAGTCAATGAGTCCAATGTTGTTCATCATTTTATAGACAAAAACATTCTTCTAAATATATCCTTTGTGTACCACAGATGCAGAAATAAGGTATCTTGAGAAATGTTAGCCATGGTTACTATCCTCAACAGCAAAGCTAATAAACATTTGTTAATCTGCTATTATATTCATCTAAATATTGCATTTTGGGTTAAAATGTTGTCAAACATGTCTTGGTTCACCTATTCTTTCACTAAAATGAGGACGTCTGAGTAACATAAACAAACCGTGTAGTAATTTTTTCTAAAGCGGCTGTATTGAAGAAGCCACACTTCACTGATCTGTACTTCCAGACTATGGAGGGGGTTCCCTGGTGTTCCTGGATGTGCTTCACGTTGAGGATGGGATTACACTCAAGTCTGATGAATGGGCCCACTGGGACCAGGAACTTGAGACATCTGGCGGCGGGGGTGGGGTGGTCGTGTGGAGTAGTCCCACCCCCCATCAGGCACCCTGACAGCCCACTGACAGATAACAGCTGCGGGGAAAGCCCCCCACCGCTTCAAGCTACTGTTCCGTGAGTCTGCAGTGTCATTTCTTCAGCATCAAACTTACTCTTTTTCAGAAACCTGCTATCCTGATGCAAGAAAAGTCTCAGTACAAAAATTAATTTGCTTATTTCTTTAATTGCAGTCATTATGTTGATGACATACGGGTCACTAACAATGATTTAAAATGCATTTTAATTATTCAATGTGCATTCATTTTGTCACGGCTATTTTTTGCTGTTAGAGGAGAAAGGGTAGTTTATGGACCACCTTTATTTAGGTGAGTTTATGATTTCACTTTATGATTTGATTCATCAAATTCGATTAGCTTTGTTCCAAGAGTGCTAACAGCACTGGGATGCTTCACTGTTTGGATCACTGAGTTTGCAGCTTTCCAGACCAGAGTATGTGATCAGTGAAGAGTGGACACAGTGCCAAGAATGTGTTTTTTGGAAGTCTGGTGTCTGTTTTTTCCCCCACAAAGTTTCTCTTACCAGTGAAGATGGAGGAAATGGAAAACCTGGAGTGGATATTGAGCGATTACAGAGTGGGTGGAGAGATGAAACATAAAAATATACAAACTAACTAGCCATTTTTTGTCTAAAATTCATTAACGTATACTAAATAATTGCCAAGATTTCCACAAAAATATTAAGCAGCACAACTTTTTTTTTTTCAGCCTTGATGTTTCTTGAGCACCAAATCAGCAAATTGGAATGATTTGTAAAGGATCTGGAGTAATGGTTGCTGAAAACTTAGCTTTGCCATCATAGGGGAAAAAAAATTACATTCAAAATATATTAAAATAGAAAACTATAATAGCTTGTAATAATATTTCACATTATTAATGTTTTTACTGTAATTTAATCAAACAGATGCAGCCTTGGTAAGACTTCTTTCAAAAACATTAAAAAAAAACTTACCCAAACTTTTGAACACTAGTGTAAGTTCCTTGATGATTATGCTTAATCAGTTTATTTAACTGCTGTAAGACTGTTGTACAGTATAAAGCAAAATCATGTTCTCAACTGGGCTGCTGTACTTTTCAATAGTACAGCTGTTATTCAGGTGCAGGCCCGATAATACAGGCAGAGTGCTGCAGGTAATCGCAGGCCTACTAATATTAAAGCCATCTTTCTTGTGTGACACTGCTTCAATGTATCTCTTGTTAATTTTATTCTAGTCCTATCTGGTTATGGGTTTAGTGCCTTTGGAGATACTGGAGCCTCTGGAGATATAAACCTGTAGCTGCCAGCTATCTTTTTCCTGCTTTGTAACAAGTGAGTTTTGTTGAATGTGTAGCTAAAATCAACTCTAAAACCACTAAACTGGAAGAAACTCCAAAACTTGAAACCGTAATGCAGTATAGAGCTGTAAAATCTAACAAAGGGACTGACAAGTTATTGTAAATCCATTCTATTTGTTGTGTATATTATTATGTGGCAAGCAGGGCGAGGCTGAGAGCCGTGAGAGAACGGCCCGAGGCCGGTTGCGTGACTGATGATGAGCGACACCTGCGTGCTGCACCGGTCTCATATCTCTCACGGCGGAGCTTCGGAAGCATAAAAGGAGGAGCAACGACAGTAAAGGATGAGAGCGGACCAGGCCTGGACTATTTTTGTTATGTTTGTTTATATGTGCCTTTACTTTCTTTTTGTTGTTTGTTTATTTAACATTATTAAAGTCTTTAAAGGGGTCATATAATGGTACATGCACTTTTACAAGTTGATTGTACTGAAATGTGTGTTGGCAGTGCCTGTACACAACCATCATAAAATGATAAAAATCCATCCAGTGTTTTTTTTTTTTTTTAATCTTCTTATATGTTTTCCCCCATCTCAAATTAAGCCGTTCGATTTTGTGACGTCACAAAATCGACGCCCCTCCCACGACTGTTAATTGACAGCAGCGTTTCAACACAGAGCCCTCGCTCGTGAGCGAGCTGTCAATCATAGTCCACGTGGACCGGCGCGTTCATTGTTGATACGCTGGAGCACTGTCTATGAGCAGAATGGCGTCTAAGCGATTGTGGTGTTCTGTTCTTGGGTGTAATAAGGAACACAGCAGTCATTTTGATGTTCCTAAATCCGAACCGCTGAAGACGCAGTGGTTGAATTTGTTTTCGAAGGGAATATTCCCCACGATCAACGTCAATGCTTTCATGTTTGCGCGAATCATTTCACACACCAGACTGCTTTACAAACGAGGGTCAGTAACGCTATAAAGCTGGTTTTGCTAAGAAGTTGCTCCAAAAAAAAGGATCGGTACCAACTATTCGTGTTCCTGCTGCACCTCCAGAATAACTGAAGTGAGTGTAACGTTTTATTAACCTTTATATTAATATTTATATTAATCTTTGCAAATCGCTTGCTGCACGCTTCACGATGAATGCGGCTGTTTACACTCAGGGTACATTACGGCATGTTTTCGATGTACAACGTTCTCGATATAATTCATAATCCCACGTTTATAATGAAAAACGCGTTATGGTTATTGTGTTATTGTGTTACAAACGGTGTAGGCACAGAACAGAGAGGCGGGGTGAGAAAAGCTCATTATCATTTAAAGACGCATGCACTTAAATGGCGTGCTGAAAACAGAGCTGTTTTTGACCAGGTAAAATGAGTGTTTTCTTACAATACTAATGAGAATTTTTAATTAAAGTATATTACAAACTTTTAATTTAGACCCTAGAGAATCATATTAGCTTGTAAAAAAAATGGCATTATATGACCCCTTTAAATGTTCGCCAGTTCCCACCTCCTTCTTCCCACAACAAAATACCTTGCTACATAATCATTATTCAAATTGAGCACTTTAAATATATATATATTATATATATAAATGGTCAGCATTTGTTTGGTTTCATAGGATTTGATAAATATACCCTCATTCAAGTAAAAAAATAAAATAAAATCAGAAGATCAAAAATGAGTCAATTCTAATGCTACTTCTATAACCAGTAGGGGTTTATATAGAGAGTATGCAGTATAAATGGTAGAGTTCATTTCCAGTTTCAGATATATTCTGATAATACATTTTTTCTGAGATGGTCAAACTCATATTTGTCAGGATCCTCAAACTTTAATTTCCTGCTTAGTGAGAGCAATGCGCTAGAGCCTAGACTAAACAGCCCCCTAAAGTTAATTTATGGATTATGTAAAACATCCTCTCAGCTCCTCTTTAAATTCGCTTTAAAGTCTCTGATTTATTCTTTTGAGACCCCCAGAATTCCACTTGTGTGCTATGGCCGTTGTCCCTCTCCATCCATCTCCTGAGGAAGTTCATTCATTACCTCTGATGATTTGATGTCTTCCAGGATAAAACCAGCATCTGGATTTATGTGTCTACTGGAAGTGAAGAGTGAGCTTTTTCATCATACCTGCGCTGTGAATGGCTGCAAAAAGTACTATAATTCTAGTTCGTTTATTGTTTATGGTCATTCTAAATAAATGAGACTGTTCCTCATGCGAGTTCTGCATAACTCTAGACTATGAAATCTGCTATGTGCTCCGGCAGATTATAAAGGCCTCCATTTCCTCGATGAGACAGGAGCGCTTTCATCAGAGATCGGCCATTTAATAAACATGCCATTCATATTATTTCAGTTAGCTTAACAAGAGGCACGCTCGGTCTGTAGCCCTTTTGTTGGACCCGGCGGATGTCCACAGAAGCAAAGCTTTATATGAAGCCCAAACTTGTGAACCGGAGTATTATCCCGCAAAGCCAAACACAGTTCACTACACCGAGCGGAAAATTTCAATGCTCAGTTGTACCAGATTACAACAAAACAGACGCCACCAGCCATTCAAGACACAGATAAATGCGTTCATAATTACCGAAGTGACATACAAATGCCACGATGCTCAAGTGTGAGGATTATGGGGTAGAATCCCTGGCAGAGCATGCTGGGACAGAGAACATTAGTGACAGAAAGGAATCGATGGGTATGGGGTAGACACTCTGCAGCCTGGGAATGCAGTCAGATGGCTCTGATTTCACAGCCCAGTGAGCAGGTTCCCAACAAACACACACAAAGTCGGTGTAAGCAGGCTCAGAGAAACTGCTGTCCCCCCATAATTCATTCTAATTACCACCCTGTCAGGGATGGTTACTTATCAGTACAGTGAAAGCTTATTATTGCCTTTCTCTTTTATCTATTTCCCACTGGCATACTGATAGTCTCTAGAACATTTCTAGGAGTTTAGAAGCCTCACTGGCTAACACCCTCTGCTGATTTCTGTGTGACAGGTAATTAGTATATAAAGCGCTTTATTTGAGGGACTGGGTTGTGCTGCATTTTTTATTTTAAATGGGTGTTAATTGGGAAAATTGCCAATGGTCGATTTAAAGCCTGATTAACAGGCTCTTGGTCTAATAGAACGTTTAGCAGAGCTTATGGTGAGTCAGGCCAAGTTGCACCAATATAGACTGCATTGTTTTTTGCTGTGCTTGTAACATGTCTGTGGGTACAATAACTAAAAATGCTAATCTGATTTGGACCTATGAGAGAAAATATAGATTTTGGTTTGGAAAGATTTGGTTTTGGATGGATGGAGGGATGGCTATTTACAGATACACAGACAGACTGATAAATAAGTACTGTAGGTACTGTATGTATCTATAGACAGATAGAGAGGTAGATATATATAGAGAGGTAGTAGTAGTAGTAGACAACTTTATTGTCCCTGTGGGGCAATTGGGTTTGCAAGGCAGTCGCAAGGCACTTTTATGACAAAACATCAGACATATGACACAAACAAATACAATACAATGCAATACACTATACTATACACTCCTGCATCTATCCAGGCCAACTGGACGTCTAGCTTATTTTGACAGATTTAAGGCTTTTATGGCTTGTGGTACAAAAGAAAATTTGGATCTGTTCTTGATCATAAGGGGTGGGAAGAAATGACGCCTAGATGGCAATAATTTAAAATGAGATGCCAACGGGTGTGTGTAATCATGTACAATGTTATTGTCCTTTCTCACCATTCTGTCTTTGTAAATGTGTTCAATGCTCGGTAATGTTATCCCAAGTAACTTGCTGGCAGTAGTAACTGTTTTTCTGTTTGTTTGTTTTCTGAGATTCAGTGGCATTTCCAAACCAACAGATAATACAGCAAGTTAAGACACTTTCAATAAAAGCAGTATAACACATTTGAAGCATTTTGTTATTGACATTATTTTGTTATTGACATTGACATTGACCACCCTTATTTACAACAAACATAAACTCCCTTTGGGTAGAGCTGTGCACAACTGTAAACAATATTGCAGTACATACTGGAACTGAACATACAACATGTAGTACTGTAATCATTCATGCACATCCAGACGTTCCTCTCTGTCTGGCCACATAATTTCATCTACATCACAGTGAATATCATTGCTTTTATATAGTTTTATATAAAATATAATGATATATCGAATATCATAGCAATTTGCTTGACAGATTTTGACAACTAGTTCAACATTTTTGTATGTAATGACTCAAGCAATGAAATGAGGATTATTAGTTTTATATGGAATGACTATTTAGCATTCACAAGTATAGTTAATTTTGACTGACATGACATAAGCAAATGATAATGTTATAAAACAGCAGAGAGTTGTATGAAAGCAATTGATGCATGTCCAAAAGCATTTGCAATTTGTTGGAAGGAATGAGAAACTGCTACTATGATGCACACAAATGACTTAATGTTGTGGAGGTTGAACTAACTGTTGTGCAAATGTAAATAGTGATGTGAGAAATGCACCAAAGCGACTGAGAAAAACTGTAAAAACAAGCAGTTTCTTTAAAAAAATGCATTCTTTGCTGTTTCTTAGTGTGCAAAAGTCAGTCCATGAGTCCCATTTAAGCTTGTTGTCCAGTACAATGCCAAGGTATTTATAGTTTGTAACAACCTGAATAATCTCCCCATTGATAAAAGTGTTAGTGGGTTGCTGTGACTTTCTAAAATCTATGGACATTTCTTTGGTCTTACTGGTTTTTAAAATTAAGTGTGACTTATTGCACCATTCTAAAAAGGAGTCTAAAACTGGCCCATGATCTACCTCCCCATCCTGTAGCAGACTCACTAGAGCTGTGTCATCTGCATATTTAATAAAGTGCCTGTTATGAAAAGTGCTAGTGCATGAGTTTGTGTATAAAATAGATAGATAGATAGATAGATAGATAGATAGATAGATAGATAGATAGATAGATAGATAGATAGATAGATAGATAGATAGATAGATAGATAGATAGATAGATAGATAGATAGATAGATAGATAGATAGATAGATAGATATTTATAGAGAAATATCAGATGGATGGATGGATGGATGGATGGATGGATGGATGGATGGATGGATGGATGGATGGATGGATGGATGGATGGATGGATGGATGGGTATGTAGGTAAGTATTTATAGACAGATAGAGAGGTAGATATAGATGGAGAGGTAGATATGTATTTGTTGATAGGTAGATATTTATAGAGACATATCTAAGATGGATGGATGGATGGAGGGATAGATAGATAGATAGATAGATAGATAGATAGATAGATAGATAGATAGATAGATAGATAGATAGATAGATAGATAGATAGATAGATAGATAGATAGATAGATAGATAGATAGATAGATAGATAGATAGATAGATAGATAGATAGATAGATAGATAGATAGATAGATAGATAGACAAGAGAGTGTGTGTAAGCCACACATGTGTGAAAACACCTCAATCCAAACTGATTTTTTATTTGTATTTTTTGACTAGTTTTGGGGAAATTCACTGCTAAAATGCAAAATACAGATCAGAGTAAAAAATTTATACCACTACAATAGAATTTAGTTATTTTGAAGAGGTGCATGCATGCATCCTTGAGCATTTCTTTTAAGTTTGTACTTGCTGAAAAGTTATTAGTGACTTGCTAAAGCGCTTTATTTATAACCGGGGACACTTCCTATAACACCTGATGTACTCGTTACATCATAAGAAGAATGGCATCTACGCTAATGTCAGTCTTTCTGTTTATTCCGAGGTTTACTGAAGTCAGCCGGATCCGGCCCGTATCCAGATCAGATGGTGGACCTGCGCCTGGATCCATCCACAACACATCCCTGAAGTGCCAGCCTCATCAGCCCTGTGAAGGCCTCATCGACTCGACAGCCATCGGCACTGATCCTTAACAAACTCGTCTCCATGCCAGCGTGATGACTCCTATTTCCAACCAGATGGAACTGGATAATATTCTGAATGTGCTGATCCAATCTGTAATGCTGCCTGAATCATAATCATACACTGTTCGTTCGTTGGCCAGACGAGAACTGGCCCCTGACTGAGCCTGGTTTCTCCCAAGTTTTTTTTTTTTTCTCCATTCTGACACCTGATGGAGTTTTGCTTCCTTGCCACTGTTGCCTTGGCTTTTGACTTACTTAGTTGTGGACGTTTAATATTAAACTATAATATTGATCTGCCTTACTTCAATTTTCTTCTAGAAACAAACTTTGTTGTATTATTTTCATGTTATCACTGTGAAGCTGCTTTGACATAATCTGTATTGTAAAAAGCGCTATATAAATTAAGGTGACTTGACTTGACTTGACTTGCAAGTATAATGATGTTGTCACATGCTACGTCTTCACAAGTTAGTGTTAGACTTTAAAGGGGGGAGGGGGGGGGAAATGCTCATTTTCACTCAATCTCCTGTTAATCTTGAGTACCTATAGAGTAGTATTGCATCCTTCATATCTCCAAAAAGTCTTTAGTTTTATTATATTTATAAAAGAAAGATAGGCTGTACCGAGTCTTTCCGGAAAAAACGAGCGGCTGGAGGCGGGCCGTGTGGGCGGAGCTAAAGCTGTGCTAACGCGCTGAGCTAACAACACACAGAGACATTTGAGGCAGTTTTACTCACCGCCCGGTTCCAACGCACGACCGCGAACCTTTATCATTGTGACTGCTCGATCCTTAAGCATTAGACGATCTGCAAATCCGTCGATCTGGGCTTTGTTTATAAAACAAGCATCCTCGAAATGCAGGGAACAAACAGTCTTGCACAACCTCCGTTGATGCTCTGGAAAAAAAAACTCCATCCACTGGTCCCTTAACGCCGGGTTCTTTGGGAATCTGTGCAGGGCTGTCTTGCCCTGGCAACCAAAAACCCCATTCTTTGGTGACACTGACTTCCCTAAAGCCGAGCATAGCGCTTTGATGGGCGTACTGCTTTCGCTCTCTCGCTCTGGTCTACGGTTGCGCACGCGCCCGCGTCCTTCCGGAGAAGTGCCCTTAGGACCCGTATAAGGAAATTCCGCTACATCTGACGTCACACATGCCCACACTCGAAAAAAACTTTCCGAAACTTGTGACAAACCGGAAGGAGCATTTTTGGAACAGAAATACTCCTTCAAACGTACAATTTAATTTTTGAAACTTTGTCCATGTTTAGCATGGGAATCCAACTCTTTAACAGTGTAAAAAACTCAGTATACATGAAATAGCATTTCACCCCCTCTTTAAAGCAGATTCACTTCTTTATGCTGAACAAAAAACAAAATGAGATGAGCACATTGTTTTATGGACTGTGATGTAAGTGATGTTACACAAATGGATTTAGGAACATGCATAAAATCCATCCATCTGTCCGTCCGTCTGTCTTTCTGACCATAAATATATCTGTCCGTCTATCTATAGTTAAGAAAAAAAAAATTCTTGTAAATAGTTTCTATTTTGTAAGCCTAATAAATGCTTTGGGTTAGACTACATGTACAGTTATGTATTATAGCATTCGCAATTAATCAAAGCTACATTTAAGTTCTTAGTATCACAAAAATAAAGCTGTGTTTTGCTTGGTGTCATTTGGCACAGCTCAAGCATTTTAACATTAAGCATTTATGATCATACAGGGACTTGGAGCTCATGCCACAATGGTTTAGTGCATTATTACATGTGTAATTTAGCAGTTCAGAGTAATTAGATGAGCCAGAATATAATGCCTTGCCCCCATCTGCTCGACAGCCTGATAACTTCAGTGCTTAACTCATTTGCCTATGAGTTGGAACTGAAGTATACATATGTTTTCAAGAGCACTGAAATCTGTTACCAGCAACTTTCTGCACAATGATGATGTTTACAAGGATTTTTATTGGTTATGAATAAATGCTTTTATTGACATGAATGAGAATTAGAAGGCTATATGCCTGTGATGGAAGGCATGATTAGAAAATAATTTGTTCTGTACAAGGCTAAACTTTGATTATGCTCAAGTCTATTCAGCTGGTGGGCCATTGTACTTAAGACTCAAGGCCTTGTTAGCTCTGAGAGATGAGCAAATATTGAGAGAAACAAAAGTAGGGCCATCATTCATTACCAGCCCCTCAGTAGCTCTCTACTACTGGCTCTCATCTTGAAACGTCCCCTGCAGGCTGTGCCTTCAAACACCATGTTCCTTGTTTATTGAGAAAGGGACAAGTTTGAAATGACAAACAGAGGGGAACAAATAGGATCTCATAAAAGCGCAGTGATTAATCTTTACATCTGTGTTAGAGAACAAAATAAATCGAGCAATGACTTGACGGAGAGAGGCACAAGGAAGTGCATCTGTCAGTCTTATGTCCTGAGCATAGTGGAATCAGTCTCAGGATTAAGCGTGCTATTCAAATATATTGTGAATACTCAGACAGTTTCATTGCCTGTCTTTAAACTACTATTAGCTATAAATAAACAGTATACATAGTTCACAGCCTCTTCCAGTGAATGAGATTTGAGGTTAATGAGATTTTCTTTGGGTAGTGGTTTGTTAAATGTCACATTAAGGAATAAGACACGCACATGTATTAGGTGAGCATGCTGTTTTTGTTCTTTATTTCAGTATCAGAATGTACAAAATACGGATCAAGTACATCAAATAAAAATACAAATAAAAATAAATAAAAGGAGAGATGAACTGAGATGAAGTACGATGGTTATTCAACAAATATCTATTTGTCTGTCTGTCTGTCTGTTGTCCATCCACCCGTCTGTCCATACAGTAAATATCTTTCTACTTCTCCATCTATCTCTCCTTCTATCTCTCTGTCTATCTGTCTGTCATCCATCCACCCATCTGTCTGTCTATAAATATTGATCTACCTCTACCCCATCTATCTATCTATCTATCTATCTATCTATCTATCTATCTATCTATCTATCTATCTATCTATCTATCTATCTATCTATCTATCTATCTGTCTGTCTGTCTGTCTGTCTGTCTGTCTGTCTGTCTGTCTGTCTGTCTGTCCGTCCGTCCGTCCGTCCGTCCGTCCGTCCACTCAATATGTTTAAATAACTCAATAACATTAGCCTCTTATGCTTAAAGTATACGTTTATTTGATCAAATATACAGTAAGAACCATAATATTGTGAACTATTAATGAGTTCTAAGAAAAAAGTTTATTCCTGTGATGGCAAAGCTGTATTTTCAGCAGCAATTCCTCCAGTCTTCAGTGTCACATGATCCTTCAAAAATCATTCTAATATGCTAAATTGCCTTTTCCTCTCTGGGTAGTTCTGAAAATGTTGATTCCCCGTCATTAGAGGAACTGTACATCAAAGTGAAGTATAAACAGTATGTTTATTTTCTTAAAAACTGCCCTTAATGAGACGTTCTGAAGTTTAAAACATAAACAAATTTTTCCACTGAAGAGCTGTAAACTCGGGCTGCCGTTTTCCTCCCCCATCACTCTCTGTGATAAAAGAGGCTAACTATGTCTGCATTTTTCTCTTTTCTGTAGCGTGGAGATGGGCAATTTAAGTTCCCTATCCTTAAAAGCCTCATTCCATAGTGTATGTTGATCCACCATAGCAGTGTGTGGAAGAATTTGCAATGCTTTCACCTCGGCGGATAGAATTCTGATTGAAAACGGAGATGGAGGAGCCCTCTTCTCTCTAACCTCTGACAGTTCATGGAATGCAGTTTCACACTCGGCTACAAATTACTGAGACAAGTCTGAAACAATGCTCTCCTCATGCAACTCCTGTCTTGTCTGTAGGGAATTATTGTTATTGACCTTTTCACGGGACAAAATCAGGGCATTGGCAAATCACAAACCATCTATCTTTACTTTCACCTCTATCACCAAAAAGAGATCTGAAACCAACAATAAGAACATTGTTGAGTCTTTAGATTTCTCCAGACTCATTTATTCACATAAATAAATAAATAAATAAATAAATAAAGAAATAAATAAATAAATAAAGCAAAGTCAAATGAGATTAAATATTAAACCAAAATAAAGAAAAATAAATTTAGTTAGCCATTGTTTTTTAATTGGCTTCATTAAATTATATAATATTGTATTAATTATTTAAATATAAGCCTACTGTTAATTTTCTTAAGATTCTACTGCCCAGATTTCTTCAAAATATTTTCTTTTATGTTTTACATAAATAAGAAAGTCGTATGGGTTTGTAACAACTTGAGTAAATTATGACAGAATTTCCTTTTTTTAATTTTTGGGTGAACTATCTCTATATTTTCACTATCAGAATTTAATAAAGTTTAAGCACCAGCTTAAAAGAAATTTGTTAAACTTTCACGCAATATTTTGTACGTAGGTTATTTTTTGAACGTGAGCTATTTTTTTATTATTCTTATAAAAAACAAAATGCAGTATATGCAGCAAATCAAATTTAAGAGCGAAATAGGTTGCATTCTATTTTTTGACCTATTTTTTTCTTGTTGCAGTTGCTTGAGGACGCTTAATAAGTGAACATATTGCGATTAAAAATAGTACTACCATACAGCATCACACATTCGCTCATTATCTCATTAAATGAGTCTGGTTAAGGGAAACAAATCCCGCATTTGAATACCGGTAACCATTGTCAAGTTTATAAGAATTCTTAATCCAAATAACCCCGGCAGTCCATGTCGAGATTTCCAAGCGCACCATCTGCTGTTTGTGATTTGCAGCGGCACCACACCGAACCAAGTGCGCGCACTAGTTTATGCCTGTGTATCCTATCCAGTGCGCTCCATACGCTCGCGCCGGCGGATGAATTCGTGTTGCGTGTGCTGCGGCTCTTGTCACTCATTCGCTGTGCCGCTCGGAGCGCATTCTGTGTCAACGGCTGAGGACCAATTCATGATATCACAGCAACCTGAAACAGGGACAAAGCATCGTAGTCATTTAGATAATTACTGAACCAAACTCTCCTTACATATTCTACACGGAGCCTACCTTTGGAAGAGATTGCAATGCTTCAGATAAGGGATCTCATTTGGACACTGCTTTTCTTTGGTTATGCAGGTAAGATGCACTTGTTTCAGTTGCACTGTTAGACTGTATCCTTTCGCATCCTTGTTTCCCCCGCTATCCCGGCGCGTTGTCTCCACAGCACATAACAGTTATAGTGCGCGTAAGGATGAGGATGCAAGGTAGTTCGCGCTGGTTCTTTCAGTGATACAGCTTTACGAACTGCCTCGGTTTATATCTAGCAAGCCGTCCGTTTCATAAAACAAACTCTGTTATTATCATCCCTGCCAAACTGGTACATGTTTCCAAACTGGCTCCAGTTATGTGGGAAATGAAGTCTCGCATCTCTGCTTAAAAAGAATAATACTTTTAAGGGGTGATTCTTGACATCCTAAGTGCGCGGAATCGTGTCGTTTTTATGGTTGTGTGGTGTGGACATTACTGCGCACTGGCTCCTTTGAGATTTGTGTTGGGGAGACAGAAAAAAACAACCAGCTGGTGCGTTGTGTAAACATATCACCATCAACCCGTCACAATGGCCGTTCGAAGTTTATTGTTTGGTATTTTAATGTGTGTTTGTGTGTTAATCCGTGTGTTTATATTCGGGATGGTCGCGGTGGTGCTAAGAGCGCTCGTGTTAACTTGAGCGACTTGAACATCTCTGCATTACCCTTGCATGAGTATCCTCGTTATTAGAGTTCGATACAAACATTTTGAAAATTATGTTACTGATTCACCCTCAAGTTGTTCAATACCTGATTACTTTCTTCAATGGAACCATAAGGAGATATGAGGCAGAGTAACAGTCTCACTATTCAAGCTTAATTGTATGGAAAAAGATGCAATGTATAGTCACAAACATTTTTCCTAACCTCCCCTTTTGTGTCATACTGCAGAAAGTAAGTAGCCTAAATCAAGCGGGTTTGGAATAACATGAGGATGAATAAATGGTTGAACTGTCCCTTTAAAGACTGAAGTTACACTTCTCATGCACGTATAATGAAATATCCAGGCTGTATAAGCAGGCCAGGCAACCAATTACAAAACCAAGTGAAAGTTTAATTTATGAGTGCATGCATAAAGAAGAATGAAAATCTGTTAATGATTTGAAAGCATTGATGATCATTTCCAGCCAATCAGACACTATGGCTTGGGCGGGAATGAATTATATTGTCACCCCTCCCCCTTCCCTCCTCCCCCAACCTCCCCCTCTCTTTCTCATGGCAAAACAGAAGCTTTACTTGGCATTATGCATAGATATTTGCAGTATGCACAGCATTTAAAAATAATAACGTGGCAGTCATTAATCATACTATTTGCCCAGATGTTTATTGACATCATCAACAACAACAACATTCAGTACCTACAAAGTGCAGTGGTTTTATGACAGATATGGAATATATATTTTACAATATAGTTTAATAATGGACAATGTAAGTCCATAATATATTTAGTCAAGTGCATGGTGAAATGGAATGGGGTTTTGCAGTTGTAGCCATTAGTGTTATGAGTGTTTATGATTTGTATGCATGATGCACAGGGATGATGTTATGTTTCAGTCGGTGGTCCTGTCCCACTGGTTGCCCTTTTGTCATGGCAGGACTTCACAAACCTCGCAGCAGGTTTGAGGTTCCTCCTAGCAGCTGTGGGACTTTGTCCTGGTGTGTTTGGCGTGTTATAGAAGGTGTCCCTAATTTGTGTGTAATTAGGGCAGGATGTTAAATAGTGCAGTTCTGTACATGGTTGTACTCTCCTGTGTCCTATTTGAAGAATGATTGAGTTTATGAATTTACCATTAATGTCTAGTGTGTTTTACTTTTATTTACTGTACAGTTATAGTGTTGGGAGCATGTGTGGGTTTAAACAGTGCTGTTTTGAGGTGTAACGGTACTGAACACCTGCATCTGTCATTCATTTTTTTTCTTTCCCTCTACACCACTCCTTATCTTTACATATCACTAAGGGATTGTTGTAGTGTAGACTAGAGGCACATACTGTTGGATGGTGCTGACATGTTGATGTTGACAGAGAGCTGTTTGTGTGTGCTGACTACAGATAAATATCCATAAACCCACATCACAAATAACTGTTTCTTCAGGCTGTGCTTCCTTCAACATATTAAAAGTATAAAGAGCCAAATAGGGAGTCTTAAAACGTCAGCCTCTGAAGTACTTTAAAAATAAATAAATTAAGTTTGGTGAGCTTTAAATATTGCACATGCCCCTGACCTCAAGAGGAGGGCAAAGTAGAAGATTAGTTAACACTTGAAGAAAAATAAAGAAACAATTGCAAGATGGTGAACATCTGGAACTCCTCCTTCTGTGGCAAGTTCAAAGCTAGTATGAAAGTACTGGGAGAGATTAAAATTACTCTGCTCCTCACTCTCCATCTTTTGGCTGAGTTACAGTAACCATAAGGAATATATATATATATACTGTATATATATATATATATATATACTGTATATATATATATATAGTGGTTCACAGGCATACCGTAATTAAATAAACTGATTTCAACTCAAGGACTGAATGATGATTTGTTATATAATTCATTTAACACTACTCTTAAAAGTCTTATTAAAATTGACCAGATATTGTATCTCCATGGGTAGGGGTCCACCTCTGAACCTCTCCTCTGAGAAAAAAAGTCCTTCTGTATGGACATTACAGGGTGAATTGTATAGTGGTATTGCTTTACTAAGATTAAGGCCAATGAAAACATAAGCGTCAAATCAGAGCTGAAAGGAATTGTGGTCTGGTACAAAGATTTGCCCCCATGCTGTAGGATCTCTGGATGTTTCTTCATTTAAAACATTAGGTTTTTTTTATTCTTTCATTCTATACTGTTCACACTGTGACTCCTCGTTGTAAAATGTATTAATTGTATTCTGCGCAAGCTGACTGAAATCCAATCATCACAAATGTTCTCCAGTTGTTTTCTATTTTTTTGCTGTTTGATAAAGATGGGCAGTCTATGCATATTAATCACTCTCTGAAAGGGGCTCAGACTGATTTGCATTGTGTAAGCTCCGAAGGCGTCCTGTAGAGTGTTGGAGGGAAAAAAAGAAAAAAAAGGAGGGAAATGAGTTTGGTTTTGTCATGCTGAAAAGCCACCCCCTGATCCCTGCAGCCCATCTCTGAAAGGATTTCTCCTAATTCAAGTAGAAGGGCCTCCTAAAGTCGCAGGCTGAGAGGAAACTTCGTGGAGTGTAAACATTGTCTTACACCCCCCACATTTACCAGAAACACAACTTTTTGCCGCTCTTACTGTCTGCCTTGCTCGCTCTAGTTGAATTGTGGAACGTTTAAGTGTGTCATTTCTATACCACTAATGGCACCAAACAGAACTGTAAAAATAATTACTCTTTTCACACAACATACCCAACACTCTGCCCATCTGCTATTTCACAAACAAGTACACGCCCAAAACTCACTGCATTGGATGAGTCAATAAATACATTTAAATTCATTAAATGCATAAATTATAATCGAGCTACAGTAAGTTTTTGCATTGTTGAGACTAGACGTGCCGGTATAGGGTACAGTAATATGATATATCATGATAATGAACATGCATGATATTATTATCATGGGCACTTCAAAATACAGTGAACAATCCCATCAACTGGTTAAAACGACACTGCTGTATTATGCGTCATAGAGGCATTCACACTCTGATGTAAACAAGTGTAACAGAGGCCAGCTAGTAAGAGCTGTGCAGGTAAACCTCACTCCCCTGGCCTCAAGAGGCGCACTAGCGACTGACGCTAGAGACTGCAGACTTTAGCATCCTTGTTAACGCTCCAGGCTCCTATGCCGGAGAAGCCGGTTTGAGTCCCGCTCGTAGTGGGGCGAGTAGAACTGGAGGGCTTACACTGGTGCCGTGACCTGAATGGGGGTGAGGTTTAGGGGGGTGAGTGTAAAGAAGGCCAGCTAGTAAGAGCTGTGCTGGTAAACCTCACTCTCCTGGGCTCAAGAGGCACACTAATGACTGATGTTAGAGTCTGCAGTCTTTAGCATCTTTGCTAGCGCACACGCCTTTCATGACGGAAACATTGGTTTGAGTCCCACTCGGAGCGAGGCGAGTAGAACCGGAGGGGTTACACTGGTGCCGTGACCCGGATGGGAGTGAGGTTTACGGGGGTAAGTGTAACAGAGGCTAGCTCGTAAGAGCTTTATGAGTAAACCTCACTTCCCTGGCATCCAGAGGTGCACTAGTGACTGATGCTAGAGTCTGCAGTCTTTAGCATCCTTGTTAGCGTGCCCGCCGCAAATGCGCCGGTTCGAGTCCTGCTCGGAGCAGGGCGAGGGGTTACTCAAGCCCAACACGGATGAGAAGTGGTGGAACAAGTGAAGGAGACGTGCTGAATGAAAATGCACATTCAGTTTCTGAAAGTTATGGAACAGCAGACATGCAGCAACTTGTAACTTGTTTCAATATCATGATAATACCGTATACCGTGAAAGCTTCAGCAATTATCGCAACATGAAAATTCGAGCCTGGTTGAGACATGGTTGAATTTTGAAGCATTAAATACAGAACTAAAGTCCCCAGCCAGAACTGAGTGCCCATGAGCAAAGATGACTAGCTGAGAAACTGACATTGAGATGAATGGGAACGCTAAGCAAGCATGTTCAAACAAACAGATTGCAGTTCTGTTTGGTGTCTTCAGGGGTGCAGAAATTACACCCTTCACCTTTAAGGTGAAGCTTGAAAATCCTTTAATCCCATTGAATGACTCATCTGTTATGATGTAATGCGTAGCAAGGGTCATGACATCATCGAAAGGTGACTGTGTTATAATATAGACTGCTGTATTTGAATGCACCGCTGTTGGTTCTTTTGCATGATGCATTATTTTTGATTGCTAGAATTTTAGTCTTGTAAAAATTATATTTGTAATATAATATCATGCATTTTGCTGAACTTTAAACATGGTCTAGCTGTTCTGTAGGCTTTTGTAATGGTAATAACATTCAGATGTTGCTGCCCAGAGACGTTCGTATCTAAGATTCAACTTTATTGTACCCCACTTCAAGGAATTTGGAGTAGGTTTCCGGTTAAAACCACCAAAAACAAAGTATGCGCATACTTTGAGTTCCTTACCACACTGTGTTCAAACAAGAGCACTTTCACAAGGTTACAGTTTCCATCTATTTGCAGTAAGCAGAAGAATGATAGGATTATTTTCACAGCTTTATCCATTCACAGTCAACAACTTTAGTGAATTTCAAGATGAGATGTTGTAAAAGTTTTGTTCTAATTTTGTTATGCCAAATTAATGCAAAAAGCAAATCTTCAAAATGTCGGGATATCAGAATGATTTCTGAAGGATCATGTGCTGCTAAAGACTAGAGTAATGATGCTGAAAAATCAGTTTTTCCATCACAGGAATAAATTACATTTCAACATATTTAAATAGAAAACTGTTATTTTAAATTGTAATAACCAACCCCAAACATTTGAACGGTATAGATTACAATGCAAGAGAATATTGTGATGTAGTGCATCACAATGGTTAAGCAGTCTATGTGGTTTTCATAAGCAGTCTATGTGGTTTTTATTTTTCTGGGGAAAAAATACAGTAAAATAATAAAATCACTATGACACTACTCACATGAATTCAAGTGTTCTTTGTGGGATTTTGAAAACTGATTTTTAACTGATGTAAATAATGAATCGCTTGCCTGTGAGTTCATCTTCAAAAAAGAACATTCTGGAAACCCTACAAGCACTGGCCTAAATATAAAGAATAATAACCTGAGAAGAGACAAAAGAGAGAGTGCAGGGGGGGTTGGAGGCCGAGAGCAAATACACAGTATAAACACAGTAACTTTGAATTATAGACATGGCTTGAAGTCCAAATAAAGCGGCGTGATATGAATATTTTTAGCACTTTTCGGTCTTAATCTTCATTTGAAATCTAAAAATATCCTCCTTCTCACTGTGTTTCCTGTCCGGTTGAGTGTTTTAAGTTTGGACAAGGCTGCTTGTATGTCTCCCACTGCTTATCAAACGCAGTATTGCATCTGATTCTGCCACAGGCGTGCTGATGTAATCAGATCAGACAAACCTGATTCTAATTTAAACTGCAGAGATTTTACAGCCTTCAGACGTATACTTTACTCACAGACCACCATTCATTGCAAATGTGTACGGCATTCTAGTGGTACTGTACCCGCTCTCATTACTAATCGATGTTCCCGAGCTCTAAACTACATGCATCCACATATTTTCTCTCATAGGCATCAACACAGTGAAAATGATGGGATAGCTGATGAATCCACATGGAAAAGAGCATTCTGGTCTCCTGGGCATGTTGCAAGAAAATACCATATTTCAAGCACAAATATTTTCTGCCAAGATGCTTTTTTTGAAAGTTGTGGTCAGTTTATTGGCAAGCTTGATCCAATGCATTGTTGCCCAGCATGACAGTTTTCTCGAGGGGGGATGAATCTGCGTTCTCTCAGCTGTGTGAAACCTCTGTGTGTTTTGACTTTTAATTTGCATGTTTTTATCCATAAATCTAGTCACAGATTGCAAATGTAGTAAAACATGGCCTTGACATTTGATTTGCTACTTGTATGAAATCGTAGAAAGAGACTCGGGGCATTCAGAGTGGTTCCACTGTGCAGTAATTCATTTCCTGCCAACAGTTTCCCAGTACAAAGCCATGTGGCTGTTGACATAATCAATTGCTCCCATAGTAGGCAATTCAGTTGAATATGGAGAGTCTGATGTCGCCACTGTGATTGCCTCCTCACCTTTGATTGCTTTTCCTGTGCTTTCGTTGTTCTAGTCATCCGTCTCTCCTTTCACCTGAATCAAAGTGGTCCTGCTTCAATACCGCTGTTGGGGAAGCTGCTTTGAAACTGTAGTTGGCCAAGCTATAAGCAACACATTATTTAAGATAGTTAACCTACAGTCAAGACACCCTTTTAGAAAAGTAGATAACTATACTAGGTAAGGGGAGACACGGCAGGCAAAAACATCGTTTTTTTTTTTTTCACTGGTCAATTTTGAGATTTTGGGCTATTTGTCTTCAATAACATGTCTTCTTCCAGACTTGTGGTGAAATAAGTCCAAAATACACATTTAGGTTTTTATTTTACTACACTCTGCCTATTTGCGTCTGTGGATTTCCCCTAAATTCAACAAAAGTTGGCGTTCTAAATCAACATGCTGCTCCACGATACGCTGTCTGCACCCTGTCATCACATATACCATTGGAAAGCTCTCTCTCCCCTGTACAATGTTGTCGAATCCAAATATGGTCATTTCCTTTTTTATCAGCAACCAATCTTGAAAGTACAATGGGGCATTTAACTCTAAAAGCGAAATATCATAGGCTGATGTCAATTTCTGACAATGTGATTCCGTTTGTGTGTGTTTTTGACTGGGGTTCTGTTAAGTTGAAGGCCATAAATACTGTGTTATAAGTTTTGATGTGGTTTGTACTTTGTATTGTTGTTGCTAATGATTTGTTAATATATTGTGTCTGTAAATAGTTGTTTCCACTAAAAAAGTGGGAAAATTGGTTTAATAGTTGTAACAGTTTAACTGTAAATATTTGTTTCCACTAAAAAGTGTCAAAATGTTTTTTTTATCATACTCTGAGCCAGAAATCTCCACTTCAGCAGCACTTACATACACCAAACTTTCCAGTTGTAGGTTTTTACATAGGGGTTTGTTCATATATCATTCATATTCTGATATATACAACATTTTATACCTAAAAATGGGGCGAAATTTTTTTTCTTATGGCTGTTGACAGTTTTTTTTTCTGATAAATGGAGTGATAAAAAAAAGACATCCAAAATCCTCTCTGTAAAAACCTTTGACTCTAATATGTCAACAAAATGAAACAAGAATTTTGAATTTTTATCCAATGTTCAGATTTCTCTTCTGGAAATATAGCCTATGCAAATTAGTTAATATTTAATTAGATAATACCTAATTTGCTTATTTAAACATAAATATTCTAAAAACTTGTAATACAAAAGATATTAGTCTTAATGTCAGTAATCAACTAGGGAAGTTTCATGCTGATATCTATTAGTTATTTTTCTTTTCCTATTCATCTGGGGTGTCTCCCCTTATAAAAAAGTAGGCAATATTTACATTCGTTCAGACATGAACTGGTCCCGTTTTTATGTGCATAGCAAAATATGCATTAAAATAATGTGCTTATTTATATTTATATGCACAGTTAAATTCAATATATAAATTAAATTACTCTTAATTTATCGAACTAAATCATAAATATAAAAGTATAAAAGTATCATTTAGAATTTATACAATAAAAGTAGTATTTGGTATACTGTACATTAGCTACATTATGGGCTCAAATTAATCTGTGATTCATGTATTGAACCAGTTCATTTCTGAACGAATCAATGAATCACAATGAATCAGTGACATGAGTGAAAGAGGACCGCTCAGAAGAGATGTTATTGACTGTATTTCCTTACAATAGAGCAGTGACAATTTAAAAGTATAGTGTTTTGCCACATTAATTGTTGAAAAAGTATCTTGTTACTGGCAAAACTCCTTTTTTATTTTACAGTATTGTTACACTACTAAAAAATATAGAGGTTTTGCTGCTTTTAAGTCAGTTACTCTCCATCACTGTAAAATGTATGGGATTCAGTGTTAGGGAAAGAGGAACGTTAAATCTAACAGTATAGTTGCTGTTTTTGAAAAATGATCGATAGGTTTGTCTCTTTGATTGCAAGGCCACTAACAGCCTTGATGTGTGCTGCCAAACATCCATAATATTTACCCTATTAATCAAGCAAGGTGATTTATTCACCCATCCATTCATTGTGTCTTCTTGTTTTGACAGGATTGAGGACTGGGGCCTGTTGATAGGCTAACTCCTGTAAAAGTCACTGTCTTTTCCTAGGAGTTTAGAGGTTTTAAGTGATAAAGAACAAAAACAGTCTTCTCGTCCTTTGACTCGGCTGGAGCGTAGTGCTCTGATCAACAAAATTTAAGGATTTAAGCAACGACAAAAAAAAAGTGTCTGCTCTCTCAACACAGTCATTTTTCTTACTCCCCTTGATCATGGATGTATGAAATTACCTTTGCTGTGTATGGAAACATTACTGCGGATAATGAATTCGGAAAATATGTTTTTATAGCAAGAGTTTACATTCTTGTGTGTATCCTGTGGGTTACAGTAGCTGAAGGGGCATCTGTTAGATCACTAGCACAAACCCCTTGGTTTTAACATCTGTTTAGGTTTTAAGAACAAAGGAAAGAGAAGCCAGAGATAACCGATATATGTTCTCAGTTCTGGCAGCAATGCATACCAATTCTTGAGCCAGCATTCTTAAGAAGCCAGCATAGGGTCTAGGTTTTCTTTCACTGTTTTTTTGAAAGGGTTACTTCAGACAAAAATGAAAATACTGTCATTATTTACTCCATCCTGTTATTACAAACCTGAATGACTTAATTTCTTCTTCGGAACACAAAAGATGATATTCTGAAGAATTTTGGTAACTAAACCGTTTTGGTGATTATTGTCTTCCATTGTATGGATAAAAAAATATATTTTACATTCCACAGAAGAAAGAAATGACAGTTTATTTATGTAACTATTTCTTTGCTAGATTGCTAAATTGCCACACCCACCTTTTAATCACTTTGGTCCAAAATCCTTCTCTGTGTAAATGTATATTATTAAATACCTTCTCATTGGCTTAGATTGTGTCATGCCATGATGCAGTTATATTACATATACATTGGGCCCTATTTTAACGATCTGAAACGCAAGTGTCAAGCGCAAAGCGCAAGTAACTTTGTGGGCGGGTCTTGGGCGCTGTTGCTATTTTCCCGGAGGGATAAATGACTCTTGCGCCCGGCGCAAATCTAAAAGGGGTTGGTCTGAAGAGCTTCATTGTTCATAGGTGTGGTTTGGGCGTAACGTGAAATAAACCAATCAGAGCGTCATCTCACATTCCCTTTAAGAGCAGATGCGCTTTTTCCATAGCGGATTGCTATTGTAACGCCGGATTTGCCAGGCGCGCGCCAGGAGCGGTTCACAGCCAGGGAGAGCAACGCTCTTGTCACGGCCGTAAAAGAGAGAAGTTACATTGAAATGGAGAAACCCACCCAAATATGAATAACATGCGCAATGCGCCACTGACTTTAAACAAATTTTTCCTGGTTAGTGGCGCAATTGTTTTCTAAACCTGCAAAATAGCATGAAGGAACGTTTGCGCCGGAACACGCCTCCTCTTTGCGCTGAACCGCCCTGGGGAGCGCAAGTGTATTTCCTAACTTACCGACGTGCGTCTGTGGAGGGAAAAGTCCGCTTTGCGCGGGTGCAAAATAGGAATGATACATGCTTCGGTGTACAAAGTCAATTGCGCTGGGTGCAAAATAGTGCCCTATATCTTTTGTGTTGCAGTAGTTTCAAGTTCACTATGCTTTGTTGTTATGAAAGATTAATCATTGATTAATAGGAAAGATTAATAATTTAAAAAGGAAAAAGAAACATTTTATATGTATATGTAACCCCTGTACTCGAATGGTGTTTCCGGCCTGGGAGGCAGGCGCCATAACAAGGATGCTAAAGACTGCAGTCTCTAGCGTCAGTCGCTGGTACACCTCCTGAGGCCAGAGGAGTGAGGTTTACTCACACAGCTCTTACTAGCAGGCCCACGTTACATATATATGATTGATCTCGAAACTATATATTAATCTTGATTTATATATTATTTATTTGTTTTGGATGGGGAAGGGAAGAATCATGACATGTCCTCTAACCATTTCTGACTTTTAAACAACATTTTTCTATTTTTTATTTTTTACATTTCAGTCTGAAAGGTCAGATGCTAGTAGGTTCTTGCTCTTACTTTAGGACTAACGTGATATTTCCATTTTAAAAACTCCTTTTCAGCTACAGTATAAAAGATGTGTCCTATCTAAGCTTAGACAGCACAGAGGCAGATGGTTTTAGGGTGTATTGAACTGATTATTTTTAAACTTGGTCCAGGTGGGGGGAATCTATGACGATTGAAAACCATTTAGTGCAGCATCAATGGATGTGCAGCAGATTGCTGTAAAGGCTGAAGGAGGTGATTGTTGATCTCTGTAGCTAGGAGGCCTCCTCATTTGTTTGTCTGTCTCTGGCTGGGACAGATGGTGTGGAGTGGCTGCGATGTAGAGCCGTGTCAGTAGAGTAACAACTGTGAGTTTAGTGTTATTCACCTCATCTCTGAAGCATGCCGTTGAGAGGAAAGCACAGAGCAACATTCGTTTTAACCTTCCCGTGGTGCATAAACAAGGCTGTCTAACAGGTGCTGGGGTCTAAAATGAATTGCCCATTCAAATTTTTGCACTTCTGCACCTGGTGTATCAGCATACAGACAGAATTAGTAAGAAACAGTTCACCCAAAAATGTCAAAAATTTAGATTAGGATCCAATTGTCACTATTAACTAACTATTAACTATGACTTTTGCCTCAGTAAACTCCTAATTACTGCTTATTAATAGTTAGTTAGGCAGTTGGGTATTAAGTGATGTAGAATATGGGCATGCAAAATAAGGCATTAATATGTGCTTTACCAGTACTAATACACTGCCAATATCCTAATAATATGCATGCTAATAAACAACTAGTTAATAGTGAGAATTGGACCCTAAACTAAAGTGTTATGATGTTTTCTTTTTAGGATGAATAAAACTGGAACAATATGAAAGTGAGTAAATAATGACAGTTTTGTAAATAAACTAGCCTATTTGCTTGTTTATGTATTTAGTTAGTTGTTCTTGTTAAATAATTTTCATTTTGGGTTTTAAACTATTTAAATAACGACCCAAATATTTTCTTCCATTTTAAGTTGCCGTACCTGCTACAATGCAGTTATAATATAATATAGTCTGAAGAAAGCATCTTCATTTTGTCTCTTAGATGTGCAACAATTGCAGTGCCATAGCACTGAAACCTAGCCTGGTTTGAGACGGCTGTAATCTCTGTTTTTCGCAATCTCCACATCTAGAAGCCATGTAACCTTCATTAATCATTCTATTAGAACTGCAAGTTACAACCGGAACAATAATTAAACATCATAGAAAAATGATGGCATCCTTAGGAAGTAAGTGAAGTGAGTTTCTCAAAGAGCTTCCGCTAGGTTGATCACACCCCCGCCGTAACTGGTGAGAATTCAATGTTTGGCGGGTGTGGCGGCAGATGCGGCATGGCCAGCTTCCCATGGGCAGGCACTTTTGAAGGCCTCTCATTAGAAGAGCTGCTCCTATTGTTTATGGATCCTAATGAGCATCACAGCGAGCAGCCAGGGAAACAAAGAGGGGAGGCATGGAGAACACAGACCTCGCCGTCAGAACAGAGCATGTCTACTCTTCCAGAGGACCGAATACATGCTTTTGTAAAAAATGAAGGCTCCTCATGGCTCCCTAGATCTCTTCGTCTCATTACTGTTATTGGGAAAGACAGTCTCCAGACAGTATTTTTGCCCAAGATGTGGAAAAGCCTTAATTAGTTTCCTTCCTAATGTGCTAATGCACCTCGGTGATGTCCAACAGCGACTTGAAAACCGTGCCTCATATACACAAATATAGTCAAGAGGCGGACACAGTTTCTGCAGTAATTAGTTTGTTTTAAAGCCAACAAACAAGCACTCACATTAGGTTGAAATAAATGTTTAATGTCGTTTGTTCTTCTCTGGAGACAGATTTGGTGAGACAGTGAGATTCTGGGGACAAGCAAAGACCGATTCAGTCAGATAGAATGCAAGTAATTTGGAGAAGTGAATTTTTGACAGAGATGTTAGAGGTTTGGTTGAGTTTTGTGACTTCAAATTAATTGAGAAATCGTAAAACACTGACTTAGGCAGTCATGCATAGTGCGCGACAGATTGATGCTATCAAATATTCTCCAGCCTCTAAGGAGCAGTTGGTATTACAAGAATTGTAGGGTAGGGAATATATTCACTAATTTCTTTTTAAATAACAAACAACATTATGATTTAAATGCACTTACATTAGGCCATAACATTTCCTAAAGAGCGTTTTAATATATTTGTTTTATGATCCGTCTTCATCTTGTGACAAGAATGGTGTTAGAGTTGAAAAGTTCAGATTTGTACAAACTATCTATTTCAAATTGATTCAACTCTGATTCAATGATTTATTTGAAAACAAATGTTCACTGAAGATGTGCCTTTCAAAAAGTTTTATTAAAAAAAAAAACATGTATACATATAAAATTATATATATTATGGTCATTTGGTAAACGATATGCATTATTTTTTTATTTTTTTATTAATTCAGTTTTTTTTACTAAACATTTTGCAATGATTGCTGTTTGGTCAGAACGATTTAATCAGATTTCTCACATTAAAAAAAAATATTTATGCTTTTTCAGAGCAAATGCACAAAAAGCAATAAATAAATAATATATATATATTTAGCTATATCACCCTGGACAGCCTGTTGTTGTATTAGGTTTCAGTGTGATTCATGATATGATCATCATTATTCTATTATTCATGACAGCTTTTCATCTATAAGCACTTAATGGTGCCAAATGAAATTTAGCCACTAACAAAATTGTTGATTTGGCCGCCTGGCTTCAATGCGTCTGGGAAATCTGTCTTGTGCACGGACCAGATGACCTCATGGTCAGAACTGCCCATCTATTGTGAGATTGAAAAGCGTCTGCGTAGATATTAGGTTTCTGGGCAACAGAGTGACAGCTGTGCATTTCTTTGTAATGGAGGGTATGCAGATAAAAGGGGTGAGTGAGAGAGAGACCAAGGGCTCAGGGTATGGATGCAGCTGTGTTTGAACACTCACATTACTGTTTCATCACTGAGAAGACTCCACCATAAGAAAAGTTCACTTTCATCTGTGCATTAATTGTTCCTGGGCTCATTTGAAATGCATTGTGAAGTTTTCCAGGAATATATTGTTACAATACTGTACATGTAAGCACTGACTTATTGTCAACAACGGTTGCAGGAAGAACAAAACCAACCGCTATGTGGAAACGTGACCGGACAAATGAACACTGAAAAGACTGCAAATTAAACCAAATGTTTTTAATTTGTTTTTCTATTTATTTATTAAATATATATATTTAAACATTATTATTATTATGGTTTTTGATTTTTCATATATCTGTATTTTCTAGGGCCACTGTTTTTGCGTATATAAGAACTGGGCTGTCGCCCCCTATACCCTTATTCACTATTCCCTAATCCCTACATTAGTCCACTAATATAGTTCACTTGAGGGGGTGAATGAAATGAGTAAGCGAATTCGGAAACTGTACTGGAAGGGCTGCCGCTTTTGCATAGTTTGTACTTGCGGTTTAATAATTATTTGAAACTTAGCAAACTGGCAGCTCCAGTAGTAAAATGAAAATATTTATCTTTAACTCTGTCATGGAAACTATGTATAAAACTTAATTAAGTTAATAATCAATTAAAAAAGGAATTTATACTGTATGATATTACGCTGTAGCCACATTTGACCAGCGATTTGGAAAATGGATGGATGATCCAGCTGCGGGCGCAATCTTCTGGTCAGATGCGGACTCTCACAGTACATTAAGGGTATTCTCTAGCCGTTGAGTGTACATCGGTTGGACACTCGTGCATTGGTGCATTGTGGGATTAAATGAGTGCCCTTGATAATGTCCACTATGGTTTCGGATACCACTACAAATTGCTGTCCCCTTCGAATAGTGCCCTATTGAAGGATATAGGGGGTGATTTTGGAGCCCTTGATTACCTGGTTCAGATCTGAACTCAGTTGGCCTCCCAGATTTACACTCATGATTTAATGCAAATAACAAAATATGCATCAAAGTGAGGATAAAAATGAATATATTGCCAGCCATTATTTAGACACAACAAACCCTCGCCAGGAAACTTTGCAGCGCCTCCCATGGGAGAACAACTAACTGCGTTAATTTTTTCCTGTCATTTGCTCCGATTAATTGGCAAAAAAAGATGTTCAACTTCTAATATATTCATTCATATTGTCTTGCAGTGGCTCCAGTGGAACAGCTAGTTTGGGCAGGTTGTTTTAGTGTATGAGAAGGTGGCTGCTCTTCCATGATTGATCACGGGGGCTCTTTGTCAATGCCACAGCGCATTGACAGCTCACATTTCATATGAAAGGACAGTATTCCCATTTCAGAGTGATAATAGATGGCTAGGAGATTAAGAATGACTGTCTTGTGCACCCTAAGCTTAATACTTTTTCTTTGAAAACAAACTGCGTCGTTTGTCAGTAATCTGTCATTAGAGCAGTCCGGCTCTAATGGACTTGGAGAGGGTTGGACTGCAGAGCACACAGGCCTTTCACCACAAATAACCTCATTAATCGTTGACCCTCGATTTATACCGGAGCTGGCAGGGGACTTTAAAGCTTTTCTAGGAGACTCCACGGTTGTCCTTCATTCAACTGTGTCATTAGGCAAACTCCTGGTTTCTAATCAGTATCCAGTGATGCACATTATCTGTTTGCCACTGTACTGTTTGTGTGTAGGTGTGGCTGTGTGTGGGAGTGTGGATGCTGCTGTGTAGGTGTGACTCTAGGTTACTATAGTAACCAAACAGGCATGCTGGCTCCATTGACTTGTGACATCATTCTTAAAGCAGAAGATGCTGATATAAATGCCACAAAATTACATTAGTTATTCTTTTTTGAGGCTTAGTTTGTAGTTATAAGTAAAGTCTTATGGAAGACAATAGTACGATTAAAACACTTTTTTTATTACAATGCAAAGCAGTTAATGCAAATAAAATAAAATAAAACTTAAATCAGCTTAGGCTAAAAAGTTCAATAATCTAGCCTTTAACCAGCAATATTGGAGATCACCCCTCGTTAGGGTATCAGGTACCATCTGAGAGGCGCTTACTCCTCAGTCTCTTATACTTATTTTTGGGGAATCCCAAATCCATTTCTTCCATCACCTTTCGCTGTCGCTTACACTGTTGTCTTCTTCTAAGCGCTTCTCCCCTTCTTCGCTGTAGATTTCATTACTTTAACCTCTGCTTGTGGTTTTAACTCTTTCTCTTCACCCCCGTGTGCCTCCTGTGCCGCGTCACCTCCTGGCTGGTTTCTACCGCGACCACGTAACTCTATCTTGGTCACAAGCCACTTCCTCTATTTATATTACTCAACTTCTGTAAAAGGTCTACCTTTATAGATTCAGAAGGAGTCAGGTAGGCATATAATATTCTCTTTTACGATTATATTATCTCAGGGTCTACTCTGATCACTACCATGCCCCCTAGGCCTACGGTTCAGGGGTGGGTTCGCCTTCCGTTCAGTGCACCACAGCTGGCTCTTCGCCCTCAGAGGACAGCTTATGCCTGCTCATGCACTCCCACGGCCCACACTATTTCGACTGGTTGGCAACCTTGACTGACTTTGTGAAATCCGCCAGGATATCGCTATACAAATTTATCTTTTTCAGACAGTAATTTCATGATACCCCAAAAGGATTCTTACTCTACAACAATAAAAAGACTGGAATAATACTATTCAGAGTTTTGAGGGCAGTCCTCATTCTTAATTTATTATTTCTTGCAGAGGCAATAGCTAAATACACCACTCTATGCCAGCTAAGCTGGAAGTTCCATGGGCCAGATACACAATTACATTTTAAGGCTTACCCTGTCTTTGTTCAATATATGCCCTCTCTCTAAGAAAATCAGGTGTCTTCTGAAAATCTGAAATCAGATTTTCCAAGATATGCAATTCTCTGCTTTTTATTATATCTTTTCTTATAATTTAGATCTTTTTCTAATGGTTTAGAAGAGAACACTCCAATTGACACCCTTCATTGACCTTTGGTTGTTGGTTACAAACAGTAAGCACATGCACTTAAGTTTCACAGATTTTACAACACGAATTTCACTCTTTTTTCTTTGTTCACACCATAATAAACAAAGGAAGTCAAATGGAGTTGTGCATACCCTACATATATGCCACTGATTATTTTAAGTACTTTCCACTCATATAACATTCAAACATTTTATATTTAAGCATATATGGCATTACTTTAAAAGCAAGCACAATAACATTTCTTTGAAACAGGCAAATAGCAATATCAATATCCAAAACATCATTAATGTCTTATGTTCCCTCACATTACTAATTATTACATTACATTATGTAAATTATAGGCCTATTTTCAATTACAGACAAAATTACCTTAGACAAAAGGTTATTAGTTTGCCTGTTTAATTTTTTCAGTCTTTTAACATTTCTATCCTAAAACAGCTGTAAAATATGAAATGTTTAGTTTAGCTACTTACCTCACACTTTATGACTGAAGCGTGGCACTGCTCTGGAATTTGTGTTCAACAGCTTCTGTGAACATAAGGCCCGCCTACTTTGATTTAATTGGTCTTCACGAATATTTTGACATTGTCGAGCGGTGATAGACCACTGAGGCAGCTCAGATGAAAAGATGTTCAATATACTTGCAGCACTAAAGTAGAGTTAATACTATATTAGTAAATTATTTCACAACCTTTATTTTGTACTCGACAGAAAAATTCTGTCAGAAGAGTTCTGGACCTCGGTGACCTCATAGCTGGCTACGGCCATGGGTATAAAACTGTAAAGAGCAAATACAGATCTTTCTAGATCAATACACTCCTTCCAACTGCAACTTCAAAAACGCTCATTGTATTCATTGTGAAGGATGACACAGCTGCTACACACTTATCATGGTCATGCTAAAAAGAAAGCAAATCAATGTATTCTTCTTTAAATCCCTGTTGCTCTGGAGATAAAAAATACATCATAAATGTATGAAATGCGTAATTGGAGAATTCAACTTTACAAGCACCAGCAGAGCTTAATCCACCTGCTTACATTCAAACAAAAACATGCATCACTGTTGACATTTTGCTAGAAAACATTGCACAGTATGAAATATTGTAGACACCGAATGCATTAGGAAAAATAAGCGAGAAATATCGCTTCCCTCAAGGATCAGGTTGCCGGCGCCAACTAACCTGTGCGTTACGCAGAGGTGCTTCTCTGCCAGTGCCTGGAGAGTACACAGACTCATGTGAGGATGAATAATTAACTGTTTTTTTCAGACCATCGACTGGGATGGCGTACAGACAGGGAGTCCTGCTGGGTCTGGGTGTGGCTTTGGGTAGAGGAAGGAACAGCCCTGTGGTTATGATAGTGGCAGGTGAGACTGTGGCATATGGCCTGGCGCCAGACTAGCGGGTGAGATTTACTCTCTGGGAGATTTACTTCGACTGCTCCGCAGGGAGATAGCGCAGACTGCTAGACCCGAGTCATGACCCCATATGGCCCAAAGGCTTTCACCAAACCTCACCTGCGACACACTGTCTGTTTGGCCCAGTTTGAGATGAGCAAAACACTGAACTTTGACACAGCGTGCAATAATACATGAACATGCAAATTTTTCAGTTTCATTTTTTTTAAAGAGGCTACATGCGATTTTCTGAAATTTAAACTCGCGACTGACACCTGTGGCCAAAAAACGGAACTGCTCTTCCTTTCTGCTCGCTCTCGTACGTGCACACTTCACAAGTCATCCGCTGCAAAGAAGTCAACATTATGTTTACAGAGGTAAGAACAGTCAAATACATATATTGTTTGAGAAACTAAGTTTGTTTGCTGACTAGCGGTGGTGGCAGAGTGATCTGAAACGTTTAACATGAACGCGCTTGACGTCACATCCGCAGACAGCGCGCGAAAAATCCAACCTGACCGAAAATAGGAAAAATGGGATACAGGCTTATAGGTGCACCCACTGTGAGCTGACAAGGTGTCAGTATGCTCATCAGGAGATGTTTGAGTCATAAATGGTCAAATAAAAATGTTATTGTTATGTTTATTTTGGGGAAAAAGTTGCATATAGCCTCTTTAAGACTATAAAAAATATCTAATAAGATTTAAGAAAGCAGAGAATGTAAATAGACACTTTACTTTTAACTTTATTAAAATAATACATTGTTAATGGTCTTTTTATGCATGTTTTATCAGTGAGGGCTTCTGTATTGGAAAGAAGGATAATAAAGTTGAATTAAAACATAATAATAATAGTAATCATCATCATCATTATCATTATCATATTCATAGTAAAATTTCAAATAATCATAGCCATAATAATTATTGTAATCATCATAATTTTATGTATTATTATAGTAGCTATAAATAATAATAATAATACATTTATTAATATGACTTAAATATTAATAATAGCCATCATCATAGTCATTATATATTACAATTTCAAATAATAATTACCATAATAATTATCATAATATTTATTTATTTATTATGTGGTTTTAGTTTTGTCAGCTTTTCAGAAGTGACTAACTGTAATACATAATAATAATAATACATTTATTAATTTGACTTGAATATTAATATTCACAATAATACTAATAATCATCATCATTATAGTCATATATATTAAATTACAAATCATAATAATAATCACTAATGCTATATTATTATGATGGTATTATTTTTAATTATATAGTTATTTTCAGCATTTCAGAAGTTCAAAATTAATAGTAATCATAAATGTATTAGTGTGACTATTTAAATATTACACTAATACATAATATTTTGTTGTATCATAGTTTTCTTTTTGCAGTCCAATCAAACCCCAAGCTTAAAATCAAGTCCTATCCTACATAATTTTCTTAAATATTCATTCCATTATGGAATATGACATTTAAATGCATTTAAATGCCATTTCATTTTGTCTTTAACTTTATGTATGATTGATTCCCATCATCCTAGATGGCTGGCTTTTGGGAGCACCGATGGGGAGCGAGAAAGCTCAGTGGCGGCACAGAGGCTGCCTGGCGCGGGCGGCACATTCTGAGTGTGCATGAGTTGTCTCATAGGGACAGCACACTCTCTCGGGCATTGCTTAGTGGGCATGTTTGCCCTGGCTTCTCACGCTACCTGTTATTAGAAGATACAATCAGCCCTCAGACTTTGAGCTCCAGCTTTATCGCTCTCTCTTAAGTCCATCTCTCAGTGGCAACCTTTCCAGCTTTCTCTACTAAGGGCTGGAAAAAAGAGGAATAAAACAGAAGATCTGGTGCAGAAAGCAAGATAGAAAGTCAAAGGGAGAGAAATTGAGTTGTTTGTTGATCAGGGACATAGAAACGATTTTTAAGGCAATGTAGAAATATCATATTAGGGCATGGGTATTGATTATCTTTCAACAAAGATGAACATTGAAGTTTTTGGATTTCAGAATAGGTAACAATGTCAGTATCGACTGCTTGAGGTAGACATGGTTGGTCTAATGTAGCTTCTATTGGAAGCAGATTATATCAGGGTTTATTTTTTCACCAGCAAATTTCTTTCTGTACCATGTTATAAAAATACTAAACTGATATTTTTTATTGTACAAAAAAAGTGTTTCAATGTCCAAATTTACTTGACGTTTGTAAAAAAAAAGAAAAAAAAAAAGAATTGGAACAAGATATTAATCATCATTTCATCATATTGATCCCTACTGTATATATGGTAGCAGGTGAAAATAATGATTAAACAATTATCAAAAATATGTATTTGATGATATATGTATATGATGATTTATTTCTAAATAGATTAGTCTAATCAGGCCAGACAAACATAAATTTCCCTGCTGGCCTGGCTTGGATTTTGCTGGTTAGTCCTATTCAAGAAAAAGTTGTCTGGTTAAGATCGTTGACCAGCATGATCTTTCTCATGGGATACTTATGATCAGGAAAGTCTTGACGGTTAACCTGGTTAGGAAGCCTGCTGGGTAAACCAGCATCCTATGATAGAGACCAAGGGATGTATGTATGTATTACAGAAACTTCCTATCTCAAGCCTTAAGTTATGAGAAGTTTACTGTTTTATATGAGATCTTACCTGAAATCCCCATGGTTACTAAACAGATAAGGTACGATTCTGAGTTAGGGTGTTTCTGTTCCCTAGATATTTGAAATTGTGTTTGCTATTATGATAGTTAAGCCCCAGTGCTGGATACATGGTACGATGGTTATTGAATCAACTGTGCCTGGCATCTCTTGGTGTGGAGATCTGGGGGTCTGAATCACGTCTTATCTCATATGAGGTTGATGAGCAGTTTATCCACAAACACTCAATGCGATCTGTGTCTAAACTAATTAAGTTGTCTGGCTTAATCAAATGTTTTGCCAATTTTGTGTCCTGCAGGAAAGCTGAGCACATTAACAGTGCTGATAAATCAGATGTTCAGCTGAGATACTGTTGTACAAGTACTCATTTTTACAGAAAAATCTACTCAGCGGGTCACTGTTTACCTTTTTGAAATGACTCACAATATGACGTGCAGCATCAGCGGTCTTTGCTGTTTGGAGAGAATGTTGAGATGACTGAGAGAATATCCGGATGGCTAAGAATATCTCCTTTGACATATTTATGCTGCTTGCATTGTCACGAACGGTGTAAAAATATATTTTAGAGACTCGTGTCTCGCTTATAGTTTCCCTCAGCCTGTTGAGTGAAGATTTCAAATTCCATTCAAAGTTTGGTGTCGGTGAGATTTATTTAAAGTGCCCCATTATGCTTTTTCGCATATTACCTTTCCGGCAGTGTGTAATATATAGCTGTTTGTGAATGTAAAATTTCTGCCAAGTTTTAAAGATCAAAGTGCATCTTGTCTTCTAAAAGAAAGGATCAATTCTAAACTGCTGAAACGAGTCGTCAGCTATTCCAGTTTCACTTCCTGGTAGGGATGCAACGATACCATTTTTTCAGAACCGATCCGATCCGATACCAAAAATTCTGAGTATCGGCCGATACCGATCCGTACCGATACCAGCGCAGTTTTTTTTAATCAAGTAGAATTTCTATAACTCTGTGTTGAACTGATAATAAGAACTGAAAAAAAAAACAAAAAAAAACAACTACAACAAAAAATATATGATCATAATATGACATAAATGCTATTATAAACTAGATTAGTGGATAATTCAGCAGTAATTAATCTAGATTTAATCTAGAAAAATCACGAGTGCACAATAATTGTATAAAATCTGAACATTTTGTGAAAAAAAAAAAAAAAGTTTAATGGGGAACAAATTAGAGACAATAAGTGTAACACTAAATCTGGTAAAACTTAGCAATTAATAGCAATATAGCAAAAATAGCAATTATTTTATATCCTACTATAAAATTGAGACATTTTTTAAATGTATAGCACAGCTGTTTAATGAGGTAACAACATAATAGATAGGACAGAACAAGAACGGCTATTGATAATCTTTCATTTCGTCACTGTATTATGATATGAAAGGCTCCAATACAGAGCGGCACAAAGCGCTTATGCGCATCCCGAGCGCAGAATGATGTGCTTGAAGCAACATGAGTCGCAGTGCGCAGCACGTCGAGTCCGCATTGAAAAGTTTAAAGCACAAAGAAAATACATATTGATGCGTAGTGTATTATACAGTATATTCAGTATAAGGTACAGCAATAAAGTCCAGCAAGATAAAGTTGTTTTATGCGAAACCATAAACCTTTATCTACAGATCAAGTATAATAATAGTAACATTGAATCATCTTGGAGAGAGTTTCATCGTGTTAACTGTCGTAACCGAACGCGCTGTTTGATGCTGAATGAAGAATGATTGACAGCCGCAGCTGAGGGAAACGTTTACATGATCTTGAATTTAACGACTTAAATATTAATTTATATCTCACATTATACTATATAATGGCTAATATTGTGCACGAAAACTTATGGTGCTTTATAATGTTTGTGTGCCTTTTGTGGGGCTTAAAGGGTAAGTTCACCCAAAAATTAAAATTCTGTCAGTAATTACTCACCCTCATGTTGTTCCAACCGCGTAAGACCTTCCTTCATCTTCGGAACACAAATTAAGATATTTTTGATGAAATCTGAGCCATGTTTCACTCCTCCATAGGCTTCTATGTGACCGAAACTTGCTGGCCCAGAAAAGTTATTAAAGAGATCGTTAATATAGTCCAAGTGACTCCAGTGGCTCAATCTTAAGTATATCAAGCGACGAGAATACTTTTTGTGCGCAAAAACAAACAAAAATAACGACTTTATTCCACTATTCATTTCCTTCTCTCTGGGCCTCGTAGTGTTTTTGCGCAGCGCGTCTGTGTTACACGTCACCACGTAGGCTCACTATTGGCCGACGCCGGTCATGTGTGTGTTGCGTGATGACGTGCAACACAGACGCGCAGCGCAAAAACACTACGAGGCCCAGAGAGAAGGAAATGAAAAGTGGAATAAAGTCGTTATTTTTGTTTGTTTTTGCGCACAAAAAGTATTCTCGTCGCATGATAAACTTAATGTAGTGCCACTGTAGTTACTTGGACTATTTTAACGATGTTTTAATAACTATTCTGGGCCGGTGAGTTTCGGTCACACTGGAAGCCTATGGAGGAGTCAAAATTCTGTCAGATTTCATCAAAAATATCTTAATTTGTGTTCCGAAGATGAACGAAAGACTTACATGGTTGGAACAACATGAGGGTGAGTAATTACTGACAGAATTTTCATTTTTGGGTGAACTAACCCTTTAACAATAACACAGAATAGTATAAGCACAATATCGGATTTGGATCGGCCTTGTCTGACGGATACCCGATCCGCCAAAAATGGCAGTATCGGAGCCGATACCGATACTGAGTATCGTATCAGTGCATTCCTACTTCCTGTTACATACCTATATGTAACAATGTCAAAAATTAGCATAATTCCAGCCTATAGTCTTCATTGGTTGCCAGTAAATAACATCTGACCCGCCCTCAAACATTGTAGTTAGCTGAGGCCTGAAAGAGTTTGGTTTGTGGTTTTGTCGAAAATACACCGTTTTCTGCTAATCCACTTTGCCAGCACTTCCAATGGATAAGGACTCACACTAGAATTGATACAAAAGGAAAATTGATACGGCATTGTTCGTATCACTGTGTATTAAGCGCTGAGAATGCCTCCAGAGCTGTAATTCAGGCATATAGGTGCCTTATATATAAATAATAGGCGCTTTGTTTCATACACGTGTTGTAAGCGGTAGACCAATCAAAACAGACTGTGCTGTCTGACCGAGAGAGTAAATCTTCAAGCGAACCATTTTCAGACTCTTTGAACGAGGTGATGTGCAATATATTATGAGAAAATTAAAGTGTTTTTGATCTTTGATACATGTAAACATATTATAGGAGAACTCCAAAACAAAATTAGGAGCCTTTAAAACAGCATAATATGGGGCACTCTTTTTAGAAGAAGTCTCCAATGTGCATCAAGCCTGCATGAACTGTGATGCATCTTTTTAGGATTCTTTGATGAATAGAAAGCATTAATTTTAAATAGATTATTTTTGTAACATTATAAATGTCTGTTGTCACTTGTAATCAATTTAATACATCCCTTTCTGAACAAAAGTATTAATTTCTTTTCTTTCTTTTTTTAAAAAAAAACCTTAAAGACCCCATACTTTTGAACTGTATTATATACGTATTGTATATGAACTCTAAAATTCAAGAATGTCCAATCTTGCTCATGGAGGGCCGCTTTCCTGCAGGGTTTAGCTTCAACCCTTATTAAACACACCTCAACTAGCTAATCAAGGTCTTCAGGATTACCGAAATCTCCCGGCAGGTGTCTCGGAGCAGGTTGGATCTGAACTCTGCTGGAAAGTGGCCCTCAAGTTAGCTCAGACCATCTCCAATGATTAATTATGCATGCTCATTTTCACTACTTTTACATTCAGGTTTCCTTTGCCGCCATCTAACTCACTTAAAGTTAACCTTTAAAGACTCTAATACTTTAATAACACTGTTAAATGCAATCTTTAGAAAATCTCAAAATGAATATGCATTTTTCATACTGTACATTATAATGTTGTAATGCCTAAATTCACTTGTAGTTGTTTTTTTTGGGGCGTGAAAACAATTATCGTTAGAATTTTAATATTTGTACATCCCTGGAGTCATGTGATCCATAACTAGTTGGCACAAACCCAGCGTAGCAGAACTAATCTAGTTGGTGCAACCCCCTAGGATGTGATAGAGTAGGTGTGACTCTGTTCTCTATCTTCTATACCTCTTTTTTCATGTCTCCCAGGAGTGTTGAACTGCATCAGGTTCTGTCCTAGCTTCTCGCTCCACTCCTAAAATAGCGACAAGGAGAAAACAGGAAAATGTGTCAAGGTTAGAGTGAAGAGATTAGCATACATGACTCTACTCCACTTTTAGTGGAAGTGATGAAGCATTCACAGCAGAAACAGAGCAGAGAAATTAAAAGCTGGAGCTTCAGATGAGATTTAACCTGGTTTTTAAGGAATTGAAAAAAGGAAAAGGAAGTGTGAGTCATCAGCACTCTGTGTCTTATTGTCGAGCAGGATAAACAGTATTAGCAAAGGGTTCATGTGGTTAGCAAGATCCAGTTAGCCCCTGCTGGTGTTGTCGATGTTGAAACTATGGCACAAATTACACACTGCAAATGTTCTCTGTGAGAAGAATAGATTGTATTTTGCTCAAGGTGTGCCGATAATGGAGTCCACATACGTGTGATACTCGCTCCTTGTGTGGTCTTAAGTCCCGCCACAAGTGTTTTGCTCTGAAAAGCGAGCCAAGGGAGTGTATATTCCTGCGGCCAGCCTGTTTGGACTGTGTGGAAAAGTTACAACTGTCAGCCGGATTTATTTTTCATTTGGGCTTTTGTGTCGGTCTTGGGAATTACTAGCTGTTTTTGCTTCAATTGCAGCTACTTTTTTAGCTTGACAACGCTTTGTTTTTGAGAGGTGACATTTATTCTCTGTTAGAAAATATACAAAGAAACTAGTGAAGTCTGATTTCCCCACGGTTTCCCTCTGTCTGTCTTTCCCTGATCTCTCTCGCTCTTTCTCTGACTCTCACTTTTGTGTTTGTGTGCCGATGTTAACCGGCATCTCCCTCTGGAAATGGAAGCCTGTTGGTCCTCCTGGGTCACAGTGGGTTGCCTGCACCCGTAATGACATTTTCATGGCTATTGTTCTTTTATGACCAGATGTATTTGGAGATCTTGTACTTTGAGATTTGAACTTATCCAGTAGAAGATAGTCTACATAGTCTCTGTAATACTGCTCTGAAAGAACTCTACTATTTAACATTTCATGCTCAGAGAACAAGAATAAACATTATTTATTTATTCTGTGAATGGGATAAACGCAGTTTTAACCATGTACATAAGGAGACAGTGTGCTGTGTGCATAAGCAACGGAGGCTTACAGTAATGACTTTCTTCTGAACTGCTTTCATGTGTGGCGAATGGGATTGGCTAGATGTCAAAATTTTGGCTTTGGTGCAATACCAGCCCCTGGTATCTTGGTAACAACTCCATTTATTAATCATGATAGATTTGCATATCATGCAGGGGAAATTTTATTCTATGTTTTATCTATTTACAATGGTATGATATATATATATTAAGTAATTTTAACCTTAGTACCACACTTTTCTGAGTTTTTTCCTTCTAATTCTTTCTGGTTTTCATTATCCTTGTACTCTACTAAAGCATTTTTATTGATTCTGGGCATCTTTAAGCAATCATATATTTTTAGACTGCTTGACTGGAGTCAATCTACACGCAAATTACTTCCCTGAGGCGTCAATAAAGTTGCCGGGTCAGAGTTACTCACCCGGTTGAATGGGATGGCTTATTTGTCTAGACTTGTGTAAGCAGAGTCCATATTCTAAAGACGTCACTTAGCAACATTAGTTCGGTGAAATTGTACGACTAGAATGAGAGGAAGGTAGTCTGTGGTTAAGGAACTGATTCTCGGCATGTGTTTATGGTCCCGGTGAATGTATACAGGGAGGGCCGTGCTCATAGTTGCGACGGAGGGGATTAAGTTGCTTTTTGGAATGTTTTGGAAAGATTTACGATTATTTGTGCAGCACGTTCAGATAGGTAGTTTAATCACTTTGTCTCTATTTGTGTTACTTTTTTTGCAGAGATTTAATTTCCCCCATGGCAGAGGAATTAGCTGCATGTATACTTGTGTTTTATGGACACTGTCCATGCACATATACCAAGGTGGGATTTTGCTTAGCAGGCAAAAATTGCTGCCAAATGCAATATATAGAAAATGAGGAAAAAATATGTCAGTGTCCACTATCATTACATTATTTCAGAGCAGCCACGGCAGACAGTGACTTTGCGGGAATACTAATGTCAAATTTTTGCGGTCAAAGTAATGGTCTGCTTATCTGTCTTTACTATGCTTACACAGTTTAAATGCATTGTGTAAAAGCACTTGTGATATTCTAAACTCGTTCTCAAATATCTGTCCACTCCTTCAGCAGTTGTTGTGCTGCTAGAACAGTACATAAGGATGCCTTTGAGGGCCTGGACAACAAGACGACCATTGAAAAGCAATTGGAAAGGACAGTCTTCATGCAGCTGTTGGCGAGACTGCTGGTGGTTGTCAGTGGCAGGCCTTGAACATGCCTCCCCCTGTGTTCACATTTTAGCCATTTTAGCTTTTCATTTCTGTACCTTGACATGGCGGTCACAACACTGTCACACATTGTCCATTAACAGTCTCACTGGAAGACACAAAGGGTACCTACGGTCTCAGAAGGACACAATGACTAAACTTTAAGTGAATGTTTTTTGCTCTTCTTTTTGTGTACTGGAGTGAAACAAGATAGGACTCTATTCCCTCGAAATCGGCCAATAGTAAGTGCTCAATAAGCAAAATCTATGGAAAAGAGTAATCACAAATTAGATCTTTTAATATTTCAAATATGTTTTCAGAGAGCTGTGGGATCAAGTTGAGAGAGCAAATGGAGTCTTAAGTTCCTAGATTTTCCTCAGTAATCTCGCATGTCTCTCCTATGGAGATTCTTAAAAAAACAGAAAAATGTGCGATATATATATATATATATATATATATATATATATATATATATATATATATACTGTATATATACTGTATATATACATATATATAGTGCTGTCAATCGATTAAAAACATTAACGAATTAATCGTACATTTTTCTGTAATTAATCGTGATTAATCGCACCTAACATTAAAGTTTTTTTATATATTTATTGTAATTTCACATTTAAACTTCAAATCAATATAAAAACAACATAAAGACCCTAGTGTAAAAAACCTACACCAAAATGTATTTAAAAATATATTTATTTCATACTAAGTGTGCTACAAATCCATTAATGATTCACGATTAACTGATTTGACAGCACTCATATATTGTATTATATTTTATGTGCGTGTGTGTATTTGTGTGTTATACATATTATTACTTAAAGCTGCATTCCATGTTGACTTTTAATGACATATAACTTAATACATCATTAAGTCCTGCATTGACCTTTGAGCAATAAACTTTTCCTGTAGGTCAATATTCAGAATTGCAGTACTAGCAGGTTTTCGGTTTGCTGCATCTGTCATTTTTCTCCAGATTGTTTTTGCTTTGCATTGCATTGCTTTACATTTACGCTCAGTGAATTTTAGTGTTGTTAGAACAATAATTTATCATTTCCCCAGTCAGGCAGGGCAGCCTTTTCATTTGCCAGAATTGTTATCTTCTATCTGATTTTCTCCCAGTGATGGATGGCAAGCCAATGCATACATTTGTTTTTGTATACTGTATTTTTTTTTTCAAATGCTTGAGGAGTTTACATACATATATATTTATAAGCTCATTGATGATGTTGAGAGCTCTATTCAGCTTGTAGGAATTACCGGCTCTTTCTAACAGAGTCAAAAGTTTAGATTGGCTCTGGGTTTCAAGGTTTCCGGGGCTATAAAAAAATACTCCAGTTCCTGCTGCGTAACCCAAAAAAATGGTCAGAGTTGATCTACACTTTTCTAGGTGCAGATGAGATTGATGGCATCTCAGTTTTCAGCCTTGTGTTTCAGTAAGAATTAATTTATAAAGGCATCTGAACTTTCTTTGCACCACTGTTGATCAGCATGACTTCAGTCTGATAGGACATACAGTATGTGCAGCACTCTCTGGATGTTAGTGCTCTGCTCTCCACAGGAAACTCAGTGTGAAAGGTGTTATGTAACCTGGCCGCCACAAAGGGTCACTTTAGCAGAAGTCTTTGCATGATAGGTCATTCACTGACATAGAATTAGGCACAGCTCTTCTTACAGGATGAAACAAGCACTGGTACTTGTTTTCACTTTCACAAATATATTACAACATTTTATATTGTGTATACATACATACTCCGCATATCTTGTCACCTAATTTGTTTAAATTATTTATGTTCTAAAATATGAACCAAAACTTTAGGCCAAGGTGCCACAATGCTCCAATTCCCTTTCTGCTTTTAAAACTATTTGTGTACTTTCTTTTATTTTAACATGGTGTTTCCACAGTGTGCTGGAGAACTGTGATAAATGCTGTAGAAGTCCTGGCGTTTAATCAGCACTTTAGAACTCCAGGGGCTGATCGGAGTCATCGGACCCCTGTC
>NC_138237.1:17198615-17225171 GCF_964197995.2 Scardinius erythrophthalmus | reverse complement strand
GTGTTAACTGATATATTGCTGTTGTTGTTGGTGTTTTTCCAGCGTGTGTGTGTGTGTGTGTGTGTGTGTCACGCAATGATTGTGTGACACCATTTTCAACTGCAGGGCTCTGTGATGTTGCTGATGTCATGGACTGTATTCACAAAAAAAGGAAATTGTGTAGCCATTAGGGCCTCCTAGTGGCTAAAAACTGAATTGATCACGTATAACATTTCACTTATATAACCTTTATTTTACCTGGTTAATCGCTTTAGATTAGAATCTCTTTTCCAAGAGAGATCTGGCTAAAATGGTTGCATAGAACAATCAAACAATAGAAACAACATTTGCGAAATATGCAAAATATTATTAAAATATAAAGATGTGAATGCAGTCCTAAGTGTGTGTGTGTGTGTGTGTGTGTGTGTGTGTGTGTGTGTGTGTGTGTGTGTGTGTGTGTGTGTGTGTTTAGGAAATATCTAACCTGCCTGTCAGGCCATATAAGATACTCAGAGTGATCACTCAGAGTGATGTTGTGTTTGAAATCAAGATGTTTCAGAACCATAATTTTGTGTTGTGCTGTAATGTGATGTGTGTTTGAGTGTGTTTACATTTATTTGCACGCATACCTGTGTGTGTGTGTGTGTGTGTGTGTGTGTGTGTGTGTGTGTGTGTGTGTGTGTGTGTGTGTGTGTGTGTGTGTGTGTGTGTTTAGGTGTATGTCTTCAAATGTTGCTTTTGTACATAACGATCAAGCTTTTACACATTTGCCACATGTTGTGTTGCTTTTTTGTATTTGAGTGACAGTAGATTAATTGTGTCTCACGGTGTGCACTGTGTGTGTCTGACTCACGTGTGTGTTTTCTCATTACTGGGGGCACAGTGAAGGTCTCCACTAAGTCATCACTATAAATCATCCTCATTCTCTTCTTCAATATTTCTTCATTTCTTCTTTTCATTATCATTTCCTTACAACAGTGAAACATCATCCATCCAATAATGAAACCATCCATGCATCCATTTACCTACATATACAGCTACAACATTTGTTCATATGATGCCAGTTCTTTGATAAATGAATAATAGCTTAATGCTACAAGAAAACACTTGACGAGGAATCAGTTATCTATCAAGTCATATCATCATATTTTTTTTACGTATCTGCATACTTTGTTTATATGCTTACATTGTGAAGCTAAAAAAAATGAAGTACGCAGTCATGTAATTTTTAATTTAGCTTAAACCAGAGACATTGAACAAGAACAAGTATCTGTCAATAGGTATGAAAATATGTTGGAAATTGTATTTTCAAACTTTGAAGTGTTGCTAATACAACTCATTGTGTGCTTCCTAGACATTTACATTTAGAGAACATATTGATTTTCCTTAATTGGTCTTAAAAGGTCTTAAATTTACCTTCATAAAACCTGCATAAACCCTGTAGATGCAGAATGCCTCTTTAATACTCTTGTGTGTTCTTATTAATCATGCATACTATTGCACACATCATGCAAATGCAAATCATATATATATATATATATATATATATATATATATATATATATATATATATATATATATATATATTTATGTATTGAAATTCCATGTTCATTTGAACACTGCCAGGAATGTATATCCTACATTACATGACCATACATAAAAGAGAAAAGCCATTGTTGCATACTCATTAAGCTGGTCATGTACACAACTTTCATATTTGAAAAAGAAAGATCTGACATGAGTCAATCCTGAATCCGAGCGTATTAGTGTGTATGTGGGAGGGGGAAGGTATATTAAAGGAATATTCTGGGTTTTCAACAAATTGATATATTTTAAATGTCCCTCGTTGTTTGCAAATGTTTTGGGAACTTTTCAGTTTACTTTAAATGAACATTTTTTCAGCGTATGAATAAAACATTAAAGTTGGCATGAAATAAAAATTAACCCTATATATTTTGTAAATTCATGTTATTATCTTATCTGTCTTATCAATGCAAATATTTTTTTTTTTTGTTATATTTTGTGGGAGCTTTTAACCTTTATTTAGATAGGACATTAGGAGGAGAGACAGGAAATCATGGGAGAGGAGAGAGAGGAATTGGACCAGGAAAGAACCTTGAGTCTGGAATCAAACTCGGGTCGCCGAAGTGCAACCGCACCATATGTCAGAGCACTTGCCCACACGGCTTTGGCTTTGACTATTAATTTTAATTTATTTTGACCATGTAATGTTTAATTAACATGTCATAACCTAATCTTCTCCAATCATTTCATCAGCATAAGCCCCACCCCTTTCTTACAATCGACCGCAAGCTCCATCCAGTCAACGACTGATGGCTTGAACCAAGACCCAGACCCTGGCTTTCTAGCGTTCTGAACCCTGCTTTTAACCCTGGGGTTAGCACTGCTTTTTAACTGTGGTTATTAAACCCTGCTCTGGAGTAGTATGGAACAATGTGAAGTTAGAATGTTACACCCAATTGTGTACGTCATATTCACCTGCGTTGGTCAATCACAGAAACAGCGCATATGTGGGGAAAAATGTCAAATGGTGATTGTAAACAGGTGAATTGAAGTGAAGAAACGACAGTTTTATTTTTACCTTTATAGTCAGAAAAGTCTACTTAGGAAAAACAGGGCAGTATATAATACGAGGATGCACCATGCTAAAGCCTTCATTTAAAGTGACATTTTTCAAAATGCCCCCTGGTTGAAAACCCCAGAATATTCTTTTAAAGGTTACTTTGAAAGTGGATTGCTTGTTGTGAGAGAAAAAGAATGCCCTGCAGGATGACCTTTCTGTGGCCTTGTTATAATGCTAATGCTAAAATCACAACTCCTTGCATTTAAGCACTTCCGTTCACGTATATTTACAGACTTTGAGTGCACTCCGAGCACTGTGTTCTGCATGACCTTTCTGAGAGGGTCAGGACTCCCCACGTACCCCCACTGTGTCTGTGTGGTGTTAGCGTTGCCTTTCTTGTCTGGCCATCCCTCAGGTTACGGGCTGGTGCAGGAGGAGCTGCTCTCCCCCGCTTCTATGCAGTACAGCCTTCCCTCCCCGCTCGGCACGGAGCCCTACTGGCAGGAGGTGTCGAGCCTGGAGTGCGCGCCCATCGCCACCACTGAGGAGGACACCATGATGGAGATGTCGGATGTACAGGTGTGGCCGGCGGGGGTCAGTCCGTCCCTGGTGACCGTGGAGGACTCATCCCTGGACGGCAGCAGCCGCGCAGACGACTCCGAGGGCAACACGTTGAGCCTGCCCTGCAGTAGTTTGGGGAGGCCCAGCAGCGGAGCCAGCGGGGCCAGCGGCTCCATCATGGAGCTGGAAGAGGAGGAGGAGGAAGAGGAGCTTGAGGAAGACAACATACAGCACGAGGCAGTGTCCGCAAGTGCGGAAAAGGCATGGGCTAGCGGCGCCGTCCCAAAGGCAAACTACAACGGGCAGGCTGGAGGTCAGAGGTCGGAGGGCAAGAGGACAGAGTTGGCGGCGGCGGGCGGCAGTGTGATGGGTGTAACTAGAGGAGGAGGAAAGGGTGGAAAAGGGGCAAGTTCAGAGGAAAAGTTTTCTGTTCTTACAGGGCAACAGCTCTACGCTCAGTTATGCGAGAGAACTGGACTGACCCGAGCGCTAGAACACAACGGGGACAGGTATGGATTACTTTAGTATCCCATGTTACTCCACAAGCATTAAGGTCTGTTCACACCAAGAACGCTAACTGTGTTGGCATCCACAAAAACACACAACACCGCTTTAAATGCTCAAGCGCTTTAAACTCAGGTGGATTCTGATTGGCTGTCAATGTTTTTATCTTTGATCAGCAGGATCCATCCAAAAAAAATCATTCTGAAAGTGATTCCAACAATATCGTTCCTCTGTGTCATTATTGTTATAGTTGTGATTTGGACTTCCTTATTCTCATAGAATTACACGATATCAGCCATGTGTTACATGTATGATCTGTGTTTCCCCCCTTCATTGTGTTTTTGGTTCAGTTCAGTCCTAGTGTTCCATGATTGTTTTAATTAGTCATGTCTATCACCTGTGCATTGTCAATCACCTCATTAGTTATCTTGTTAGTCCCTGTGTATTTATACCTTGTGTTCTCCTTCAGTCTTTGTCCGTTATCGTCAATGTAAGCGTGAGTGTTTGCTGTTTCCCATGAGAGTTTGGTTATTAAATGTTATTTCTAGGTATTCTTCGTCTCCATGAGCTTTGTCCTACACGTAACGTGACACCATGGATCTTGGGGGGGGGGAATCTGATGATTTGTAAAGGCCTAATAGTACCTAATTCAAGGATGCTGAGTTAGAAAATATAAATAAAAACTTTCAATCAGTTTTTCAAAAGCCATCAAATGTCAAAAGTTTCTTTAAATGTTTAATTTAGCTTACAATCTTCAAAGGAGTGGACAAACATTTTAGTAAATACTCCAGGTAATGTCAAGGAACTTTTCATAAACACAATTTATTTCACAAAATCTGTATTTGTTCCAGTTTTTTCGCACATTTTTTTGTTGCTGTTTGGTTGTGGTAAAACACCCACAGATGTAGCAGAAAACCTCAGGGTCATGTTTGCATTTTCTTCTATCACTGGCCATAATTTGAACCTTGAAATCACGATTAGGCATTAAATAATGTCATACGTGTGAAAATCGGCTGAGAATTGAACAAATAGTTCTTACTTGCCTCAGAGAAAAATAGAGAACCGTGTCTTTCTGGCAGTTTTTCTGGTGATTAAGGAATAATACAAGGAATGATTGTTGAAAGCAAACATGCCACGAAATGCAATTTATAGTTTGTGAGAAGGTGTGAGGTGCTAGAGCAAAACAGGCACTATTTTTGGGATCAGCATCCCAAAATTAGTTAGAAACAAGCATTGGATTTCATTCAGCTATTCCGTTATAGATATCATTATAGTTCTTGGTGTGAATGGCCCTTTAGACAGATAGCATTTACTCCATCTTTATCCATCCCTCCTCCGCAGGCTCGGGGGCGGCGCCTTCCAGCCTTACTCGCAGGAGAAAGACCCCCTCCAAAGCTGGTCTCAACCCAAAGCCAGGCCGACCATGGAGGCCATGATGTCATCGTCCCAGGACCACAATCAGTCCCGTGTAGCACAGGAGGCCCTGCTTACACCGGTATGTGATACAGGCCATTCGGAGGTCCTGCGGGGGCGTCTGCTGGGCACTCAGCCCTTTGATAAAGGGCTGGGCTTCTCCCGTCAGGAGGGGGATTTACGGGCATGGGACCAGGACAGGCGGAAGGCACAGGTGTGTCCCCTGGGCCTGTCCAGTCTGAGCGAAGAGCATGTTGTTGGACACAGTCTTGACTTCAATTATTAAACTATTATTCCCTCCTTGCAGAAGGATGATCCGATAGATCTCACCAGTGATCATCTACATGAAGAGCAGTTCACTGATGAGCATGGGAATGTCGTGACCAAGGTGGGTCCTCAGTTTTCTTTCATGTTTATAATAGTATTGAACCAATATATTGATTGATCTGGCTGATTATATTTGACCTTTTTGAGATTATCCTCATCAATTTTGATGGGTAATGTCGTTTCTGTTTTCTAATATTTCATAAATATTATTTGAATAATTGTTTAACTTGTTCCTTTTTTTTGTCTATTTGTTATTGTTAAAATACACTTATGCTATATACTGTATGTTACCGGCAAAGTGTGAAATCCCGGTATTAAATAGAATGCCTAGGCAATGTATAGAATGCCTGATGGTTTTTGGCAAAAATACATTACCTAATTCTATACATTACCTAGGCATTCTATAGAATGCCGGATTACACACTTTGCCGGTAACATATACACTACCTTTCAAATGTTTGCGACTGTTGTATTTTGTAATGTTTTTGAAATAAGGCTGCATTTATTTGATCAAAAACAAAGAAAAATCAGTACTATTGTGGAATATTATTACAATTTAAAACAACTGATATATTAATAGAATTTGTATCTGTGAATCTGTGTTGGCAAAGCTCAATTTGCAGCATCATTACTTCAGTCTTCAGAGTCACATGGTCTGTCAGAAATCATTCTAATATGCTGATTTGCTGCTCAAGAAACATTTCTTGTTACTATCAATGTTGAAAACATTGATGTCGTGCTGCTTAATATTTTTGGTGGAAACTGGTCAATTTTACCAGGATTCTTTGATGAATATAAAGTTTAAAAAACATACATTTTTTATAACATTATAAATGTCTACTTTCACTTACACTACACTACTTAAACTTATGATGAAGAATGATGGATCTATATTTATTTACAAAATTTACGGTAAATTGATTTTTTACAGTTTATTTTTACAGTACAGGTTATTTTACAAGACATTTCTTACAGTATATATTTTCTATATTTTAATTGGCTGTTGGCTGTCCTGTAGTGGTGTCTTCTTTTGAACCCATTCACCAAAAAGATTTGCTCAGATTCGTTCAATGTTTTGTTCAGTTGCCCCTTGTGTAAGGTTACATTGTTATGCCAGTAGGTGCATGTTTAGCCTTTATTAAGATTTTCTTGTCTACAAATATTTTAACAAAGGTGTAAAGACTACCAGAAAACCATACTTGAGTAAAAGTAGAGATACCTTACAGCAAACATGTCTCTATTAAAAGTTACAAGTCACCAATTCCAATACGACTCGAGCAAGTCTTAGAGAGTATCTGATTTTAACAGAACACAAGTATTTTACTTGTACTGAATGTAGGCTCAAAGATGCACTAGTCCTCAAAATAAGAAACAGTTTATTTGTGAGGATATCCCAGGTCATGAAATTTGTTCAAATTCGATTTGGTCATCTTTTTTCTCTCTTTTCTCCAGTTGGGTGTGGATGTGAAGAAGGATGTCCAGACTGTGAAGCGCTCCAGTCTGCGGAGATTAAAGCACTGAAATAAACACAAACTGTCCTGAAGGTACGGGACAGGAAAAATGATTGGTGCATTACATAAGGAACAACTTAAAACCCATGGGGCGAGCTAGCTTTTCTAAACTTGAACGATACAGCCATCAGTTTTATGTTTTAGCTAGAGTGACTTTGCTTCAGACAATGTCTCTTTGAAGGAGCTATTTGTTCATGAAGGATTGCTCTTCCAGGGTCGAACATCCACTGCCAAACCATCCTTCACCTACGCACGACTGGGAGACAGAACGATACATGGAGCGATGAAAAAAAAAAAAAAAAAAACGCAACGAAAGAACAACACATCGCACCCAAGTCCTTCAGTCAAGCAACCACGGAGTGTCACTGGAAAACAAGGACGAGGCGTTCTCTACCTGTAGTTTTGTAACATTTTTAACAGAAGAAGATAAAAACATACAACTAGCATAGGGCATGAACTTTTTATACAAAAACGTGAAGAAAACCACCAAAAAAAGCAACAAAAAGTGCTTCCTGTCAACTGTAAACGCATGACTGACTGCTGGTGCATGACCTATGAGCTGTCATTATCTAAAAAACTGAAGGGGTACAAGGTAAAGGGCCGTTCCAGGACTGGCAGTGGGAAGGGGGAAACCTTTGGACCTTTGATCTTGAAAATGAGAGACTCTTGAAACAAGGGGTCTTGGGAACACAACAGCCCAAAAAAAAAAAAGAAAAAAAGCAACAGGTCTTTATTTTGTCAAACAGATTGTCATTACACAGCAGCATAGTGGATGCTAAGCCCGTCACGTCATTTCCCACAGGCCCTTTATCCTGTTCTTCAATGTGATATATGCACTCTAATGCTATGTGAATGTGCGTCGGTGTGTGTGCGTGTGTGTCGGTATCTAACGCATGTGTACTCGCTTCTGGCTTGGTACTGAGCTTTTATTTCTGGATCGGTCAGAACTCATTTGGTGTTTGCCATGGGAATGACAACAAGCCACTGTGCTCTCCTGCTCGTGAGCGTCCGCGTGCGTTTTTTCCCACTTTGTTAAGCGTATCCGTGTTCCTTTGAACTGTCAGCCACCTTTTACTTTTATATCTCTTGTTTTGAATTCACAGGCCCCCTCCTTTCAAATCCGAACCGATTCGTTCGTTGGAGGTTGCGTAGCTTTGTACGTTCAACACCCAAATGGCAACCTATGGAGGGCACGTGCTTTCTCTGTCTGACAGTTCACAACCTTAACCTCCGACCTACCGACCATCCATTCACCCTCATATGTAGCGCAGCTGCTCAACTAAAACCGTCATGTCAGACCATTTCCAGAGACTAATGTAGCATTGCATGCAGGCTAACACCGCTTTTCATGCTGTTCTCTCGGGCCTGCACTCGGCTCGGACATTTTTATTGATTTTATATTATTAATCAAGCTGTGCTGGTGAAGAAAAAAAATAAATAAACGATTGTAGCTGTGACGTGTGGGGCTTGGGGACTATCTCTGAGTAACTGCCTTTGTAATGTTTGGGATTTTAGATTGAGTTATGTGACAAGGAAGCGTTTTAAACTTTGATGATGCTCTTGGATTTATTGTTTTTTCCTTTTTTTCTTTCTTTTTTTTCATTTAGATGTACAGTTAAAAATAGACCGATAAATATACAGACAGCACTGTGAAAGTCCACCTTAAAATTGACCCCTGAACTGTGAACTCACAACTGTCTGTCTCACTTTTTGGCTTCTGATGTCTCACAACACATACCAACAAGGTTTTATGGCAACAATGGGAAGCTTAAACTGCAAGGTTCCCTGTTAACGTCACTCGCATGTGCATTCTCACCGTTATTCTTTTTTATTTTACTATGAAAGAGCCCAAACATACACAAAAACTCTTGAAGTATAGTCTACCAAAGCAATAATATCAAACGTGCTGCAACAGTTGGAATACTGCGTTGTTGTCGGTGCGCGTGCGTGTGTTTTTCGGTCTACGAGCGCCTGTGTGTTCAGTGTATACTCTATTAACCCGACATTTTAGTAGCATTTGTAAGACGTATACGATTCAAGAGATATAACAGCATGCATGAGTATCTCACACCGTATGCAATTACGTGATCTACATGCCAACTCGAGTTCACTGAACGGTAGCTGTTTCACTTTAATGGACAAGGTTTTTTTGAACGGCTGGCAAGCATAATGAAATCAGGTATGGTGCTCAGCATTTAATCACAGCACAGTAGCTTACATAGTCACGAGCACACCGTGATATACTGACTCATGTAGTTTAATTCGATGGATGTCAATGAGTGAGTGAGTGAGTGAGTGAGTGAATGAACTTATCCTCCAAACTACAAACAAATATTTATGGAATGCATGGACAATTGGACGAATGACAATGATTGTACTTTCATATTTAAGAAAAGTGTTTAATCAGATCCTAGTGTTTTTGTTCAGTCAATGAAATGAGTGTGCTTTGTGAGACTGCACACTTCCCTTCTCACCAACGCATTAAAACACTTATGAGTTCTGCCTCACTGTATATTGTTTTCTACAGTTCACTCAGGTTTGTGTTGACGGATGATTTCTCTTCCATGATTCTAGTTAATACATACTTAACGGTAAATCCTATGTCCACTCAATCATGGGTGTTGGGAAGTGATGAAGGACATACATGTTCAATATCTTGTCGCTGCTGTATTTGTTGATCGAGAGAAAATTCCTGAAAACAAAGGGGGTAAAGGAAGAGAATGTTTCATTCATTTATTTTTGGTTAAAGGAACAAAACGATTTGACATTGCAATCATTATGTATTAAAAAAAGAGTTTATGTACAATGTTTAACTGTTGCAAAAATCTAGACTTCACCTATACTCCTTTAGAATGGATTAATGACATTATAAACGCAATATCATATTACTCTGTACTAAGGAATGCAACTGCGCACATGCACAGAAAAAGATGTTTTTAATAAAGAATATATGTATAAATATATGACAAACTATATTTAATTAGAATGCTATGCACCCTTATTAGAGTTGTTATGGCTGTACTTTAAGTAAATTAGTTAGAATCCAGTAATACGAACATGCCCATGTCATGGGGAATGTAGAGGCTTTGTTGCTATTTAAACATGTTTTCATTTCCCTTTTTTTATTTTTTATTATTATTACTGTAACGGAGAGAGGAAATACGAACATTGAATATGTACACAAGCCTTTTATTCAGAATCATTCTAATATGAAGAAATGTATAGACCATTTATCCTGCACACCAGCTCAGATCATTTACAAAAGTTAATAAAGAAAGATGTGACATATTGTGACACTGTGTGCGTGTGTAAGATAAAATATTATTGTCATGTATTCATAAATGTAGTTTTAACTTCAAAGGATGAATGAATAGAACATGTAAAGGATGGGTTTAAACTTATTTTCAGCTGAACTGTTATATCACAGTCACACAGAAAATCTTATTGTTGACAAAAAGTCATATTTTGCATAACACATACTGAATATGAATGCAGTAGCTCAGGGTATCTGCAGGGTTTTTAAAATCAAATTTAAGACCTGCACAAATAAAACTAATAGCCTACCATATGAACGAGGTAGGACAATGTCGATTACACCCTAACCATAAAATGACTAAAAAAATATAATTTAAATAAGTTCAAATATTATAAGTTCTGACAAAAACAAAATGTTTCATAAACTTCTAAACCTCATTTCAGCCTTTAAAACATTTTAAGTAGTCATTGACTAAATGAATTAACAGGGTAGATCAAAGCAATCGCTTGGCATAATGTGTGGTATTCATTGTGAATTGCTCTGAAACCGTGAGCCTGTAGAACGAACACGTCGTGCTTTTACTTTGCTCTCAGTTTAATCATTACCTTTTGATGTTTAATCATCGCTTTAAGCCATATCGCGAATCCTGTTTTTCTGTCCCCAAATTTAAGACCTCTTGAAATGATAATTAAGACTTTTCTTATACCCTTTAAGATAATTAAGACATTATGGCTTTAAATTTGGTGCACATGAATTTAAACGGATAGTTCACTCCAAATTGAAAAAATTGTCATTTACACACCCTCATGTTGTTCCAAACCTGCATGAAATTGTTCTGTTAAAGACAAAAGAAGATATTTTGAAGAATGTTGGTAGTCAAACAGTTGGCGGTAACCATTCCATAGTAGGAAAAACAAAACAAAACAATGGAAGTCAATGGATGCCCTGTCTGGTTACCAACATCAAAATATCTAACGTTAATATGTTTGGAACAACATGAGAGTGAGTAAATGATGACAAAAAGTCTGCGGGTACCCCAATTTGTTATTCTGATACTGTCTTCTTAAAATAAAGAACTAGGATAGCATTTTTTGATAAAGATAAAATGTCTAGCGAACGTCTAGAGACAATCAATCGCATTCTAGTGATAATCTCTGAATCTGATTGATTTCAGTGGAAATGTTGCAATTTAAAAAACAACAATGAATGACAAATAGTTTTTTCGGTGTAACGGAAACAACCCTTGTAAACATCGGAAAAACTACATTTCCCATCGCTCTCTTGCAGTACTAACGCACACCAGCGGGGGCGCCGTTGCATCATTTCTCCGTTTTAAATAGCCCTTTCCTGCTCATGTTTTGTTGAGTGCGTGGTGTTGTGTGCATGAAGGAGTGAGAGAGAAAACGTGGTCGCGGAGAAGCCTAGCATTTAGCTAGTTTGCGAGTGTGAGTGTGTGAATGAAGTGTAATACAGGCTCAAATATTTAGTAGTATTTATTTTTGTATGTAGTCAAGTTTGCCACAAACGGACAAGGTAAATAATTAGAGAAAGTAACTTGACGTTAAACTGCTGCTAACATAAAAAAAAAAAATCCCAGTAAAATTTGTTCTAACTTAATTGTTTTATTCTTTTACTTTAAGGTGCAAAGACACTATTTGATAAAGGCAGCTGGCTGAGTTTGTGGTTGCAATAGTGTTGAAAATGTCCATGAGCAGTCAGAAGACCACCAGTCAGGCAATTCCGACCACCAGACGAGTCATAATCAACGATGCGGCCCATATGCCTCATGATTACTCTACAACTCCCGGAGGGACTCTTTTTAGCACGACTCCTGGAGGTAAATGTCACGAACTTGCAGTTTGGAAGCGTTCGCAGCTGTCGCAGTGCAGGCATTGTTTTTGTTTTGATCGCGACATAGCGATGCATCTCAGAGCTCGCGCATCGCTCGCATTGTCTTTGTGCTTGACAGACTGCGGTGCGCGTGCTCAAAATGCTTCAGCCTGTATGCCTTGTATTCTTTGCCTTTTAACTGTAGCCGTGAACAGGTAATATGCAGGAATGTTATCGTCACGATAAGAAGAACATTGTTTTATTGACACGACTGCATCTTGCATTGAAACAATGTTCTGCAGGTCTGCTCAGACATTACAATTGCAGAAATATTTTTATTAAAATGTTTAAATGTAAAATTGTGAACGTAGAAACAGGGGTTGGTTGATTTTAAATATTAATTTAAATAACTATAAATTGTTGAAAGAGACCGTAATAAAAGAACCTCCCTATTTGAAATTGTGTAAAATTAAACCGTTTCATTTATGAGTAAACATCATGGCCTTGAACGACCTTCAAGTGGATTTTGGATATGCTGACATGGTGTTTAAGGCTCTTGAACAATTGTGAAAAACTGGACATTTAAATGCATATTCTATAATGTCTATTTGTTTATGTATATATATTTTTTTAGTTGACCGAGATTGTAAACAGTCCACAAAAGAGGATGTGACAGCACCCGAATCATGTGACTTTGTTGGTTTCCCAGTGTACACCACACTTCTGCTTTTCTAGCTCATAAGGGCAACTGTTCTTATTATTGTAAACAGTGTATCAATAGCTGTTTGTTAGTCCAGATCATCATTTCAGCCATGATGTAACACTCAATATATATCATGGGACAAATTAGGTGTGTTATATTGCCCTGGGGAATTTTTGTCATGTGACTTTTTATTGGTTAAATAGTGTGTCATTTTTATCACTTGTGTTTTCATTAGTGTACAAGCTTGATTTCTATGCATAAACCTATGTGTTATGTTTACGGGTGTTTCTGGGTGCTGCTGTAATGCACTCATTAGCATTACCTCACTGAGTGAATGTAGTTCAAGGATGTTTGTATGTGTGTGTGAAGGTTCACAGTAGGTTCAACAGGGCTGATATGAGTAGAGCTGATAGTGTGTTCTCACTGCTCCATTTCAGCCTGTTGGCTTGTGCTTTTCTCTTTACGCTATTCTGATTAGGATAAAATGTGAGAAAGCAGTTTGCCAAACATTGACGCTTTGCAAAGCTCAACCCTTTAATGATGCAACTGTTGAATGTTGTAAAATGCGCCGTCATAGGGACATGTTTACACATGCTGGGATTGAATGCTGCTCGCAACATTAACATGGCACAGCCCAAACGCACCTGGCTGGCCTCCATGTTTTCACAGGCTTGTCGGTCAACTCTGCTCTTGTTATAGAGCAGATCTTGATATAGGACCATCGTTTCCTTAACCTAGCTTAACCTCAGCTGTATTTTATTTGATTACTAAATTACATATAGGCACCCGGATCATCTATGATCGAAAGTTCCTGCTGGACTGTCGCAGCTCCCCGTTGGCCCGCACACCGCCCTGCTGCCTCCCTGACATTCCGGGGGTGACCAGTCCTCCTTCGGTCACCATTAAAAATGACAAGGCCCACCCTAAACAGACGGTCAATAATAACAACATCAGCCCCCTAGCGGACAAGAGCGCAGGTAAAAGCAACTTTCAGACGTGCTCTGAAGCTAAAAGCTATTAACCCTGTAAAGACTGATATATTAAATAATAATCTGAAGAAAAAAAACTAATTATTTGAAATGAAGCATTTTATTGAACCTTTAGACACTTAAAAAAAAAAAATCTTTTGCGTACTTGCTTTTTGTTGAGTTTCGTAATTGATACATCAGGCTTTTATGGCTCATATAGTGTGATTAAATGAAAATATGGAGCTCATATTCAAGTTTCGTTCAGAAGCCCAAACTGAGCAAAATGCTATTTTGTGCATTTGCTGATGTTTGTATGCTATAAAAGTGAAATGAAATTCTGATAGCTTGTAATGTAAATCAATGCGCTCTTTTTAACAGTATAGCAGACTGATTACATAAAGTGCATATAAATATCTTCCAATAATATGATTTTGTAAAGCTTGGCTTTATGATCAAAGCTGTAGTTTGTATTTTGTGGGGCAAAACATATAATGCCTTGCCAAGCTATACAATGATAATACAGAAATTGTTCAGTTAAACATTCCTTAAAAGCCTCTCATTTTAACATGACTTTTCTAAAAAAGGATAATTAAGTTTCTTTAGTCCAGTAAGTGTTCATTTTGAAATATTACGAACAATATAAAAGTTATTCTTGTGTTTACTTCTTAAAAATCATTAAAGATTTCACAGCAAAAAAAAAAAAAAAAGATGTGTACCACAGTCTAAAGTTTTATTATTGTACTAAAAGTCATTTTGCTTTCTAAAAAAGTATAAATTATCAGACGAAAGAAATCATGGAGTAGATTGTTGATAATTTAGAGGACTTGTGAAATTGTCTATCAAATATGATACAGTAGGCTTCATAGGATTACGTATGTTCAATAAATATTCATTTTGTTCTGTGATTTCAAGGGGAGGATGCCCAGTTTGAAATGGATATCTAACTACAATAGAGGACCTGCCACACGAAGGAGGCGACGACTGTAATGAATATTACTGTGATGACAACTGTTCCCTGAGAGGATAAATGCACAGAAGACTTCTCCTTCCATGTCATCTGTCTTTCTTTTTTTTTTTTCATTTATTTACTGTCCAAAAGATATTTTCCTTTTCTGTACGGATGCTGTCGCTCAAGACGCGCACAAAGCCATTACTTTAGATTCTCAGCATCAGCTAACACTGTTGTGCCTGAAAGAGCCACTATCTCAGATGTCAGATAGTGCATCCCAAGCGCTATACAAGACATGGGGGACATCCAACAGGCCACCATGTGACATTGTTTATTTGATGAAGATTTGTCTGTGTAGTTTTGCAGAATGATCAGTAGGTGGAGCAACACCTCTTTTTGGTGGTTGTCTCAACAAGAGTCATGTGGAGGAAAATCCAGATGCCAACTCCTATAAATTTAGCATACCATAATACCTGAATTTGACCACTTTCCATCTGGCGTTGATACTTTTTGTAATGGTAAAATCTAATTTTTGTTTATCCTGAAGAGTATTCTCACCTAAAGTGTCATTCAACAGAATGTAAAATGCCTTTTTTTTTTTTTTTTTGCTGTGAAGTTCTCTTAACTTCCCTGATATAACTGAGAGACATTTAAGCATTAAAAAAAAAATCAATAAACACCAGAGAATTTACAAGTGTTTGGCTTATTTATTTGCTGCTGATGATTTTCAAACTCATAAGACAATGCATAACCATTATGAAAACATTTTATTACATTTGGTAATTTACATACTCTACTATTTACAAATTAGGTAAACATACAAGGCTTTCAAAAAATATCAAGTAATCCAGGTGCCTCAGTGCAGGGTACCTCAATTATTTCAAGTGAAAATACTGTACAAATGAAAACAATTTAGATTCATTCGTGCTTAAATATGTTTTTCCTGGTTTGAGGAGCATATCCAAAGTGCTAGTGTTAAGTTCATTTGGGGTTTGGAGACTCAGTGGCAGCCACATTCTCCTACAACCATCCCTTCATGGTGTCTCATGACCATCTTGCCGTTCTCGTAGTAGAGCATGGAGAGAGGAGCCAGACGGGTGGGTACGCAGGACAAGCATGGGACGCGGTCTGAGTGGTGCAGCTTCAAAAGACTCTGCAAATGACAAGACAACAAACATTAGAGTCGGTCTAGCAAACAGAAAACATTTGAAAGTAATAATCACAACTATATCAAAGATTTAAAAAGATTCTTACCTGCATGTAGGCGTGGTTGGTTGGAGTAAAGGTCTCATCAACAGGTGTAGGGCAGTTACCTTCACATCGAAAGGCATTGTAGCGCTTTGGATAAACGATCCAGTCGCTCCAGCCTATCTGATCGAAGTCCACCCACATATCTACCTTCTTGCAGAGAGGTTTCTTCTCCCCTTCTTGCGAAACACCTGGAATCATGCTAGCTGCTGCGTCTCGCACTCTGTCGTCAGTCCTGTGGTTCCTCCTGTGACGCCGAGGCACAGGTTCACTTCCACCACCGGCCCGGTCCAGAGCGACATACTTAGAGTGCTCCGCAGTCTGGATGAGGGTGGACGTCTTTGCCTGGTTCTGCTTGGAGTAAACCACCATCATGACCCTGTTGGCTGTAAGATGCTGGAAACTCTCATGCCTCTCTTTCTCAGCACTTGAAGACATCTGGACGGGTTCCTCCGAGGAAACGCTCTCACCCTGGTGCAACCAGTACTTGAGCAGCGCTGTGATGTTGAAGATCCTCCAGGAGGAATGGGAGGTTGGGTCACTTGGGTTGGCTTTCACGCTGCCCAGGTGAAGGCGTACTTCGTCACAGGGGCTTCGGTCGCACTCTCGTTTGGATTCGTGATAGATATCCACCGCAATCTCAGAGGTGAATTCTGGAAGGCGAATGCGAAGTTCAGACCGCTGGACGTCATCGCTTGTTGATATGGAGGACATGTCAAATGTCACAGCTAATTTGTCACCAACCTGATGGCAACCTGAAAAATATTTGGACAAGAAATGAGTTACCGGTCAAGGGACAGTTAGTTAAACAGTCTAGAAAGGATAAGTGTGGTGCTTAATTATCTTAAAGGATGTTTTCACACGTGGGTATATTCGGGACAAGCAATTAATAAAGTAGAATGTTCTTATTGTTGAGATGTGTATTGCTGCCCAAGCCACTTTGAAACAGACGTCTTGCAGCTAATACACACGCTAACTAATAAACATAATACGTGACTTGGCTAATAGCTTAGAACCAGCTAAACTACTACTATCAAATTATTTTCCCCGGGGGTCTTGTATCAACCTGAAGAGATTTGTTTTGCGATAATGACCGGCGGCCGACTTTATTGCCGCATACACGGCTACTTACGAAATAAATGTGCATATTGTTTTAAACTTTAATTATTATTATTATTTTTTTTTACTGGTAGGCTAGCCTAGAACACTTGTTCAGGAAGTATTTAAAGATTTTCGTTAAATGTTTGACCGCCGAATGCAGCGATTGAACAAATAAAATCGCTGTCGCTATATTTCATCTTTGTTTATAGAAAATATTTTATTCAATTTATGTATAGGCCTATATATTATCATCGGAAACATCCAAAAATTATGAAAAATATCGGCATATTATTGTAAAACGTTGTATAATGTACAAATAATGTGTTTAAAATTCATTTAAAGATTTTAAAAAAAAATGTATAGACCTACTCACTTTTGGCGAAGAGACTCAAGACCGAATCGGACTCGTACAGAGTTGGGTTTTCGTGGCTGGTTTGTTTGTCGTCTCCGGTCAGAAAGGTCCGGTAGAGGTGCATCATGTAGAGCGGATACCTGCTGGTGTGTCGGCTCTGACCCGCCGCCTGACCTCCGCCGCTCTTCCCAGGTGCTCGCATCCTATTCCTCAACGCATCGTGAAATCCAGGAAAAGACACCGTGGAGTTCACCAGCGCGAGAACTGCGCTCAGGACCCCGCAGATAAACCACCTCATGTCAAATATTGGTTAAGATCCACCACGCAGAGGAATAGCCAACTGTCTCTGAGATCCTGCTCCTACACCGTCCCCTGGAAAGTGAGTGTAATGAGTGCTGCCAGGCCATCTTAATTCACTTATAGAAACTTGAAGTCTTTTGATGGTCTGTGAGGTCCTTTGGGTCTTTGAAGTGTCCTTGTGATCCATAAAGGGATACATGTCCCTGGGTCGTCGTGTATCGAAACCAGCAGTCTTTTGTGGGTCAAAGGGTGTGAAAACATTAATTCTTGTCCTCGAGCGCTGTGTATTGAAGGTCCTTTTGAAAGTGTACTTAAACAATAATATTAGTGGACTACATTTGTTCATCAATGTCCTTTTGATTAAAAGGAGAAAAACACCCCGAATGCTGGACTATTTCTTAGTTTGAATGAAAATAGAGGAAGTAATGCCGTTTCTATGTATTTCCATAGGCTATATATCAGAAGAAATAGTAGCCTATGGCAGAGTGTCATTGGAAATATCCACATTATAACATTTTTATATTCATGTTACCGCATCTTTTGGCTGCTTGACTTTACCTACAGCATGTATCCTAATGATGATAACACAGTATTCTTGTAGATGTTTGTTACCGACTCCAGCTATCTTTTTATATAACCTATAGCTTTATATAAAATTAGTATTTTTATGGTAGCCATACATACCATATGACCAATGAAATGTTAAATGCTTTACCTCCAGATCGAAAAGAAGCAACTTAATCTGATGGGTTTGGTAAGGTCCGATTTTTAGATTTGAGAAGCACAAATAAAACCACATAGACAGTTTCTTTCTTTCTTTCTTTCTTTCTTTCTTTCTTTCTTTCTTTCTTTCTTTCTTTCTTTCTTTCTTTCTTTCTTTCTTTCTTTCTTTCTTTCTTTCTTTCTTTCTTTCCACATGTATTGAAGCATCTTTTACAACAGGGGGCGCTGCCTTCAAACTTTCACCTTTTGCTACCTTCCTTGACTTTCGAAAATGATTTGCCAAATCGTTAACAAAGCGATAAAGCTCAAAGATTCTCTCTGTAGGCAACTAAAATATCGACTGTTAATCTTTGCGTCACTTATTTCTCCTGACACTGCCCGTGTGATGTGTTGACAAGCTTTGTGCGGATTCTGAGTGCCCAGGTGAGATTCATTCGACGGCACACACACACACACACACACACACACACACACACACACACACACACACATATTATTTCTCGTCACAGAATTGAAGCAGACCAGCTGTGAATGTCAGTGGCAATCTCACACTCACACATAGTAACACTGATAAGCAAGACAGAAATTGGCACTGAGCCTTCCTACTCAGCCATTTGATGCTAATAAGTGTCAGATCTTATAAACTCATTGTCCTTAGCATTATAAATTTTGTGCAATCTCGGTTAATTTTTTGTGTATATTCATGTGTCTTAATATAGTCGTCTGTCTGTCTATAGCTTTCTAGCTATTGCTCCTTTTCTGCCATGCATTTGAACCTTAAGAGAATCCATCCATCCATATCTGTCTGTCTAACTTTCCAGCTGACTATCCCTCTTTTCTATCTATCTATCTATCTATCTATCTATCTATCTATCTATCTATCTATCTATCTATCTATCTATCTATCTATCTATCTATCTATCTATCTATCTATCTATCTATCTATCTGTCTATCTGTCTGTCTGTCTGTCTGTCTGTCTGTCTGTCTAAGATAGCTATTTAGTGGTCTATTGCTCATTTTTGCCATAAATCAAATCAGTGTGTTTGCTATTGATTGCTTGTGTACGTGTGGTATGATATGGTAGAACTAAGTGATGCTGACCTGTTGTGACAGACATGCCTTGCTTTGGGCAGACAGCCTAATTAATCGCCAGAGACCCTGATTGCTGTGAATCGGTTTGCAAAACAGAGACCTCAGGACTCTCCGGTAGGGGAAAAAAGGGAGCATCGAGAAAGAAAACAGAATCAAGCCCTTTGTGTGGCGCTGGAAGAAAAGTGCACACTTGCGTTAGGGATGACAACAAAAAACAAAAAGGCCATGAAATATGAAAGGGCCTGCCTTTGTGTCATTTGAATAATGGGGATAATTACCCTCTGTCCAGCGAAGCACCTGCATTTGAAATAAGCCTTTGATACCAACTTAAATCCAGTGAGATGGTGCTATTTGATTAAGATTCAGGCAGATGCTGTCTCTGTCTTTACAGCAGCTGGAGAGATCACTCTGTCAACAGACTGACTGCACACCTTTGAATGCATATACCATGATAAATAGATATGCATCACAAAAACAGCATGGTGATGGTTGGTGTAACTTATGCTTCGCTGCATACAATATTGTTTTGGTTTAATAAACACCTCATTATCAAAGAGCAGATAATATGAGTCTTTATTATTATTATTTACTAATTCTAGCCAGACCTGACACTTTCAGAGCTGGCTGGATGTCATGCGTCTACACATATCTCAGTATAGGAGATAAACAGATAGTCTTTAAGCACCTTCAAAGCTATCTCTTTTTAATTTGGTTGCACTGCCAGGAATCCAGATGAATCAGCGTCTCTCATTAAACCTCAGTCCTGACATTGTTCGCTAGGAATGGCTTTTTTTCCCCTATCAGTCTGATAGCAGAAATTGCAGGGACACGAAGGCAATGAAATAGCTCTGAAAGTACGCTTTTTTTTGTCTTTTTGTCCTAGCAGCATTGGAGGCAGGACTGTATGCTGACAAAGATCATTGTTGTTAGGGGCTTGAATCCCACACCACAATGTGCTTCAATACGGACACATTGATTTCATTTTAACCATGGACAGGTCAATATGGCTTTAGGTTCGGAATCCAAAACGATGTTACATGGATCCATGTACCGTACCTTTAACTCTTGCTGAGAAAGCACAATAAATTTATATTAGCTAAATGATAGCTCATTTATCCACTTTCATGCCGGAATCCACTTTCATGCATCTTTAATGTTGGTGTGGGTCATAGATGATCCTTTATCAATGCTTTTATTGGAAAGCTGAGTAAAATCTTTTATTCAGTCTGCACTATTATGGTCAGGAATCTTATCCGTTTCTCTCTATTACAGCCAGCCATGTGCCACTCTGAATCTGCCACGGTAAACATCAAGATTTTCAGGGCAGCTGGAATTGACAGAAATAGAGCGTTCACCTCCGGGACAGGATAATGAGTATTTGTTTATTTATTTGATAAATTTGGCCAAAATGCTCACTTCTAAATACTGCTGCTGCATTTCAGTGCTGTCTCTTGATTCAGAGGTTAAAAAGGAGTATCATAGATGTAAATGTCAGAATTTGGCTGAATTTTGTTTTTGGAAAAATAGCCATGGTTGTGAGGATCAGAAATAAATAAATTCTGTTGAGAAACCTTCTGTGGAGGTTTCCAAATGAAGGGATGCCAGTGGAAATGTTCTAAATATAATGTCAAAATGTAAATTACTAAAATGGTCATTGTCAATAATGTATAATTATAAATATTTATAACATTGACAGCCATAGTTTTGTTAGTTTTCTCCTTAGGTTTATACATCTAACGGTACTCCCATGGAGGGCAAAGAAAGATTCAATGGCAACTTAATACAAAGTAAATATTTTACAGATATTATTTTAAGCACGTTTATAATCTTTTCTCTCTTTTTTCTTTTACTGTATTTACTACTGTTAAAATTTGTGAGGGCAATAGAATATTTTAATGTTTTTTTTTTAAAGACATCTATTATGCTCACCAAGGCTGATACAATGAAAACAGCAATATTGTCAAATATTAAAATAACGGTTTTCTATTTGAATATATTTTTAAATGTAGTTTATTCTTGTGATGGCAAAGCTGAATTTTCAGCAACATTGCTTCAGTCATTCTAATATGCCGATTTGCTTCTCAAGAAACATTTCGTAGTATTATCAATATTGAAAACATGCTTAATATTTTTGCGAAAACAGTAATAAATTGTTTCAGGATTCTTTGATGAATAGAAAGTTAAAAGTATTAAAGTATTTAAAAACGAACTGACCCCAAACATTTGGCCAGTATGTATGATGAAAATATAGATGAAAATGTATATCTATCTTTATATTTTAGGAAGGGGGTCCCTTGCAAATGGGTCCGGTGGCATTAAAAGGCTTGAAAACCCCTGATCTAGAATTTTCAGCTTTCTCAAAAAGATCCCGCAATCTAAAGCCGATTGGTAATTTCGTAACATTTGGCTTTGAGTTACAGAAATTGATGACGCGTGTAAACAAAAGTTACATCCCGTAGATGAAAGTGTTTGGCTTATTTTTAAGATCAAAGTCATTTCCTTTCATTTAAAAGGTGTACATCTCCACAAATTGGAACTCTTATCCTACCAACCTTCCTATGATGTTTTAAATCAAAGATTTCAAGAACCCTTATGTCACGTCCAGACAAATATCTTTAGGCCCAGTGCGTAAATTGGGGTTACTTTTCTGTACTCAAAAGCGGCATGAATGTTCGACAGATAACAGGGTTTACTTTCTGAAGGTTGAAGTGTGTTTGTGATGTGTGTGTGTGCCACAGAAGTGGGTGATACATCAGCACAGCGCCTTATCTCTTATTTTGCACCACCACACCGCAGCTTTGGATACAAATATTTCTACTGTTGAATGTGGGAATAAATAAAGAAATAAACACTCTTTTGAGCGGACGAGGCTTAGGAGAGATGAATTAGGCTTTCTTGGATAAACTGTCAGTCTGGTTTATCATGCTACAGAGCTGGATCCATTTCTGCTTGTCAACAAATTTTGTTCTGATTGGCGGTGACAGTCTTAAATTTAGAGTTAAATCCAACAAAGCCTCTTGTCCTCAAGTTATGGGGCAATGCTTACGTCAAACGCTGAAAATACAACATGTTTGAAAAGCCTGCTGAGAAATGACACAGAAATCTTCCTTTAAGATTTTTTTAACAATCTGTAGTTTGGTGTATTGTTTCCCAACGGTGTCCTCTGTCTATTTTACTCCTATAATTTGTGAAGGAGACTGTGGAACAGCAATTGAGAAATAATCAAAAAAGAAATACAATGTGGCTTTGTTGTAATACACTGGCAATTTTTTTTTCTTGCAGGAAAAATTATTCTTTTTTCTGAGAATTTTAACTTATTTTAATACTAGGTCATTTGAAAATCTTTTACTTTAAAAAGGTCCTTTTGACTACATGATTACATATTGCAATTGAGAAAAGTGTCTTATCAATTAAGGCAATAAAAAAATAGCATTTTCATATTCCTGTCTGTTTTCTTCCGATACACAAATTACATTGCTGCGGCCCATGGTAATGGATAATGTGAATTTTCAGAGCTTGTCTGAAGTTATTTAGTTGGCATTCATTATCATCGTCTGTGATGACATCAATCAGCCGAGGGGCAAGGTAAGAGCATCCTCAGCTGTTGGAAATGACAGATCTTCTCTCGGTTTGATTGCAGTCATCTCATACCTCCCTAATAACAGCTGTGTGCGCCACGTCTGTCACTGAGAAAATGATCTCTGTTATCTGTCATGTCATAACTTTCCTCCATTATTTTCACTCAGATGTACGTCATTGCTTACGTTGCCCACGTCTGCTCTTAATCGCTTGGAATTGGCTATGGAGCTGATTTGTTTTATAGATAGGCCTGTATATGCTATAGATATCTAGCTTACATACAGGCAGAGCAAATGCAATTTCAACATATAGTGAAATAGTATGCCGTATAGTATGTTAGTATAGTGTAGGGCTCTAAGTATAGGGCTATTGCAGTACAGGGCTATTGCAAACAGAAACAAGTCTACAGAGAAATTTTATGTCAGCACATTATCTGAGCAGATTTTGGTTTACTGATGAGCGTGAGTTGTACATGAGTGGAGCATTCTCCTTCGTCCAAAAACCAAAAATGCCTTTTCGGCAGCCGTAATTTCGGTGCATCCCTAAATGTAACAAGAGACTTCTATTTAAAAAATAAAATAACCATGGTTTCCACAAAAAAAAAAAAAAAAAAAAAATTAAGCAGAGCAATTGTTTTTAACATAATGGTAAGAAATGTTTCTTGAGCACCAATAAGCATATATACAATGATTTCTGAAGTACGTGTTACGGTGTGGTAGTCAACACACCTATAAAGACAACACATAGTTTTTATTTAAATAAACTAAACTTACACGAGATCGCTGGGGAATAAATAGTAGTAAACACAGGAAAAATGCAAATGAGAACCGACCAGGAGCGACTAAGGGTAGCCTACACGACAACGATATACTAAAAATGGAAAAAAAATGATTTGCGATTTTCGCATACAGACGACAGTCAAAACGATCCCCATTCACACAAACCTGCAAAAATGATTAAAAACGCTGTATTATGCACGCCAGGCCAGTAGTTGGCGATGTCACTTTGTAATGAAGCACTATGCGCCTACTGAGCACAAAGTATGCTGGCATCACCGTTTTCACAAATTAGCGTTTTTGTAGTTTACACAGAGACAATAACAGTATAGTTTTCAAAAACGCGCTTCAAAACTAATTTTCATAAGTTTAAATACGCTGATGAGGTGTGATGTCTACGCGAGTAGGGTGCGCGGAGGAATGGAAATACCTATTTTTTACAGTCTATGGGAAATACATATGTTGACAGACAGGTAGGACATCGGACTGAATGCAATGATTGGATAAAACATTTTTTGGTCCCGAGACTTCCACATAATATATATATATATATACATGTTTTAATATTTAGACCATGCACTTCTATTAATGAATGCTATCAGGGTGTGAAGAGAGTTTTAACCAGTATAACAATAAGTGTTTATAAAACTAATTGAATACCCTACCTTTAACTAAAAACAGAAATTCTCAAGAAAATGAATGCCTGTAGGCCTATATCAAATGGGTTTTTACTAACGTGTTTAAGCTGTTTCAGTGCAATATATCTGGTCAACACAACAAACTTGCTGTCTTTTGACTTTGGCTCGAGTCAAAAGAAAGCAACTGAATCCTGTCTCCTTTCAACCTCATGGGGCTTTCTGGGTTTACGCTTGATCTGGCAAGACATTGATGGTGCTGGTCAATCTCAGCGTATCAAGCTGTGAGCTAGTTTATGGTCCCCTGATCACTCAAACGCTCCGCAAGCCCACTGACTGTTGCACCTTAAATATAGTCCCATTCCCCAGAGCAAACCAACAATTACATGGCTTGTGAGTATATTTATCCCAGTGACTTTAACAGTTTGTTACGGTTTGCTGGTCTAAACACCAACACAATAGTTCTTTATATTGTGAGTAATATCAAAACATTTCAAGAATCAGGTTACTCAAGCTTGACTTTAAGTGATATTGAAGGTTTGGTAACCAAAATCTGACAAAATCCTCTCGTGATGAACTTCTTTCATTGAACTTCTTTCATTTCATCTTTCAATGTGTCACGATGAACTGGTTTTGTTAGAGGCAGGGCTACTTCTCTCAGAAATGTGTTTTGGGCCCTTATTTTGTTTAATGGCTCGCCTCTGTTCCTCTCTGACCCTTTCAAGCACCAATATCAAAAGAGCATGATGCACGTGTAGGAAAAGTGAATACAATATTTTGACAGCTGTTCAAGCACAAGTGAGAACTTTTTGTGCTGTTTGTGTTATAAATATAATACTAATAATACTAAACATAAATACCCTTGATAGACTCTAAAACATTCTAAATTATTTCTAATTTTGTTCTTTTCTATAAAGCAATAAGCATGTGATGCTGTCTATTCATTCAGCTATTTTACCACAGAGATAAACATTTATATTTATTATTAATAGAACTGTTCACTTTGTAGCCCTATAATTGGGGGCAAAAAATAGAGTTTTAGAATTTCTAATGGCGTTATAGAATATGTTTAGATTTATAACTGAACATTACTTGAAAATACTTTAACATTTTGTTCTGCAATATAAATGATCACAGTCAAATCGTGATTTTTGCAGCTGTTGCTAACAAGTACATGAAGACTACGGCAAAAAAACTTGCATTTAAAACAAATCTTCTTGATTTACTTACAGATTGAAGTTAGCACTATAGAGCTGAGAACTCAATGATAAATACATAATTTTACTGCCAAGTATAGCCTAATCATTATCCTAACTGTGGGAGTTTATGGTTGCTAAGCATCAACTTGGTGCATTAATGAATATGGTCACAGGTGTGAATGTATCTGCATTTTACTGCTTTCAACACGGCTCAGAATTTAGAGTCGGAATCATCCATGTTATAATAACTATTTCAAAATGATTACAACACTATTTTCTTTTAAATGCCAATCTATATCGTTCTGTTTATAGTTTTCATTTTATTCCTTTTTTTTAGAAGAAGAAGAGTTCATCGTAAGTGAAATGTGTGGATTGGATCATCTCTTCTGTGAGTGGATATCAGATTTAGCTACACTTTCTTCAGGGCCAATGAACAGGCTGATAGAAGTGTTCTAATTATCTTGAAAGTGATTTGGTGATGAGCAGTTAGCCTGTTAGTCATTCCATTTACATTTTTCAGTGATTCTTTGGGCAGCCAATTAGGAGAGTTGCAAATTAGGTGCATAATAAGCCGCCAATCAAGAAGAATTGTCATTTGCTTGATGGGAAGAAGGATTTTAGTATTGCAAGTCTTTCACCTTGACATATAATTGCTGATCACAACGTGCAAGCATGCCAAACATCACATTTGTGAACTTTCATTGTCAAATACGCTTAGACAGATTGGCCTATCCATATGTGGCTCGGCTCCATTAAGTTTCTTTAGGCTGTGAAATAATTTCAGAATTGTTTACCACTTGCTAATCATTACAGTGTTTGTGCTAAAGCGGGGCGTGGGGTTGTGTGTGTTGGGCAGGCTAAATGTCAAGCTGTCATGCCGATTAACAGAATGCAGGAAAATGATTTGTATTCTCGTGAATCTGTTGAGCTGTGAGCCATAATTGGTGTGAGCGTTTTGGTATGAG